>NC_046985.1:12454822-12712322 GCF_009769545.1 Cyclopterus lumpus
ATGTGTCTGTGCGTGTGTGCACAATTCCCTGGCTGCAAAGTGGATTTTTGTTGCAACTCTAGCGTATATAATCAATTGTGTGTCTCTTGGTTTTAAAATATGTGTCATCCTGTCTATCTGCAGTCCTCAGAGAGCAAGCACGGGGGGAAAGAGAGATGAGAGTGACAGAAATGGTGTGTGTGTGTGCTTGTGTGTGTGTGTGTGTATTTTTTTTCTCGATCCCTTTCATAGGCCCCTCTCTGACAAATAACGACTTTCACTACAAATCTCTGGCACAAGCCCAGAGCTGGCAGATTTGGAGTCTAATTGGCCTAAACAACAGCGAGGGGTATCTTGTCTTTACAAATGACTGTAGCATTTTATTAGGAATGGGAGAACAGCATTTGTTTGGTTTGCTTAAAACCTTCAGCAAATATAACTGAACCCTTAAAATGAGCCAAGTGACGCATTGCTGGAATGACCAAATCTGTATAAACCAAGATAAATTAACCATAATTGACAGAACAAGTTAAAGAAGCTTTTTAAAGGAGCTCAATAACCCAAGAAAGACCAGTTTTCTTTAGTCTCTTTAGTTGTTGGTTAAAACAATCAAAACCACCTCCACGTTTCTGATCTTCTCTTGATCAGTGTGCCTTCATCAAGTCTGTGGCATCGAACAGTAATGACTCAGTAATGAAGGCAGCCCTGTTCTGTTGTAGCTGTCTGCTGCAAAGATACAGCACCACACATATCTCCAACAGACCCAGCAGATTCCAGCCATAATTGGTACGCAAAACAGTGAGGGGTGGCTCCGAGAACATTTCATGAAAAGCCTTTGGGCAACTTTTATTTTATGTTATTTTTTCTACCCATTTTACGATTGAAAACATTCCAGAACACAAAATGGTTTTTTTCACTGCGTTTGTCGCAAGCGAGAGAGACAGCGGAGCTGCTGATGTACTACTGCGGTGCCACTGTGTACATACGCAGTTAGAAATTCATGAGCTGCACAACAAAAGTTAATTTATATGCGGATATCAACAGAGAGTTGCTTGATGAATTATACATAGCATATGCAAGCCACAGAAGACAGATGAGTCAAATTAATGTGCACTTGCAGTTCCAGATCCTGCACACAGTTGGGATTTGTACAGTACAACCATGCAGGAGATATCAAAGACGATTGAGGAGTAACATCGAAATGCTATTCATGAGGCAATATGACAAATGAGTAATCACAGCATTTTCCATTGCGAAGATTTTTTTTTTTTCCCCGATTTCTATACATCCCTATTAAACTCAATGTGTTTTGTAATAAGTCGGGGAAAACAAGATTTCAGAGTTTATTTTGACTGCACTCTGGTGTAAGGAGTGTGTAGAACACTGAGCCTCCAAGACCCTGAATCCTCACCTTCAGGAGAGCTGCAGAGACGGGATCCCAAGTCTCTTGTTTTCTATTCCCTCCTCAAGCCTCGCTTGAACCAGAGGTTTTCCACTCTCCATGTGTATTGGGTTCTTATATGAGTAACATCATATATACATTTTGCTTAATAAATATGTCAATACTTCAAAAGAAACCATAATCATATTCTGGGTCATTTTAATAATGACTTCACGATCAGAACATCAATAAATACAGACACAAACAAGGAATAAATAAGACACAAAAAAAATTCTATCCTGCGCTTATAAACAGGACACATGGCACGTGGGTGTCTTTATTAGTTTTAGTACAGTGCACATGTGTACTAAGTACACAAACTCACTCACAAGTCTCTCCAGCTATTACGACGTCGCTTCACACGACACGACAGAGGAAAGGACATCTCGTAAAAAAACGTGTGTGCAATTAAGAGACTTGGGATCCACCCATGGTTGGTTTAGGAATAGTATTCTCCTGTTTGCCTTTGAACATTTAAAGCCACCCCACTGCAAACTAGAGATAATTACAAGGGGAGTTATTGATAAATAAATTCTTTAAAATAGTAATTTAACCATTCAAATTGCTAGTGTGCTTAATATAGTAATTCATGTCCTCAAATTACTTTGTTGGATGCATAGCCTCAAATGAATACTGATAGTTTGTCATTGTCCCCTTGACAATCTAGCAACAGTGCATTTGACTTTCATACAGTTTTATTTTGATCTTGACGAAGAAATGTGGATGTTGGCTGTTAAACAACATGTTGTGGTATATTTAGCATCCCAAGCGATTGGTAGACAATTTTACAGACTAAAATGACTAAAATGAGTAGTAATGTAAAAGGACGATTTGTAATTGTGGGGCAGACAACAAATAAAAAGCTTTCCCCACTGACACCTCACAGACTGCTCGGTGTAAAATAAGAATAATGCTATATTTACTCATCATCCAGCTTGTTGAATTTCATCCCAAAGTATTCATCCCAGATCTTCACATGAAGCATTCCTCTTCCTGTCGTCTTTTATATATAATTCATGGCCCACCACCAGCTTCACACCAAAACATGCACCTTCATCTTCATCATTCTTTACTCCAGAATAACTTCATGTTCCTGTGGCTGTCTGCAGCACAACTGTCCACAGGAGTTCCACTTGTATTATAATCTGAAAACACCCAACAGAAGAAACCTGTTATGATAAAAGAAAGAATGTTGTTGTCAGGCGTGCTGTATTACAAAGGATGCCCCAGGAGGAACTGGGCATAAGTAAAAATGTGGAATATTAGGATAGAACGCATACGGCTTAAACTGACATGCGCTTTACTCGGAACAAGCACAACGTGTAGCTCGACAGAAAACCTGCCTTTGTTAGCTCAGGGACTGTGAAATGAAATCGAATAATGTGGACAGCGGGAGCTGAGCCTCGGCCGAGGATGTAGCTCTCCAGTGTCAACACACATCAATAAACATCCTAATAAAAAGCCCTGCGGTCAAAACATTAATTCTGCTACCCCTCTTCTTTCAGACGTGCTGAAAACACTGGCAGCTGAATCTCTGCGTACAAATCGTACTCTGTGGTCTGTGTCCTACAGGTGGTCGCCGCGAGTTCAGTCAGCATGTCATGTAGCGCTGCCATTTGCAGCACCTCTCACCTTCCGTCTTGTCTCCCTCTGATGTTGCCCTATTCCTTTCGCTGCTTCTGATCTCTGATGTCACTCTCCGCCCCTATACCTTCTTCTTTCTTCTTCTATTGATCGAGGGGGACACAAATCCACACAAATCCATACGCACACAAACCCCACACCCCAGCCCAATACAATAAGGTGGCTCGATCCATTATTGGTCGGATCCTTATCTCTTTCTGTCTCTGTCTTTCCCATAATTTCCATCAAATCCTTTTCTGTGGATGTGAGAGAGCGTTTGATTGACAGGCGGAAGTAGCCACAGCAATACGCAGCTGATAAGGATCGGTGTGTGCTGCTGATGGGCTGTCTGATGATCCGACCGACGGCATCGGGTGTGGCATTTATACCACTTGGCGTGTGCGTGTGCATGTGTGTGTGTGTGTGTGTGTGTGTGTGTGTGTGTGTGTGTGTAGGTTAGGAATCAAGGTTTATGTTTCACAAACAAATGTTTCACAAACCTTCTGGTATATTGCATCAATTGAATCAAAAATATATTTTATAGAACGTTAGAAGCGCATCACTTTGATTAGAGGTTTAGTGATACCATTAAAGGGACAGGTCACCCCAAAATTTAAAATACATAGTAGTCGAATTATATTGGGGAGAAGGCAGGCTTCTCTCCAGTCAATGTCTCTCAAATTTGGCACCTAACACCAACACAATCTAAATTGATAAATAACACTACACTTAAGAGTAAAAATAGGTATTTTTGATGATAGGGTGAACTGTCCATTTAAATGGCATATACATTTTTTCCAGGTTATTACGATTTAAACAGCTTTAATCATAAAATACAATGTCCGCCTGACCGATTGCAAGCCCTGCACGTTCTCATGTAGGCTAATGTTCTTTTCGTGAACAATTATGGCAAATGGAGAAAACGAGCAAACCATTCTGGACAAATAACCATAACACCAAACCAGCTATGAAGGAAGCATTTAGTCGTCAACGTCAGATGGAAGAATCATGGATTATGATAAGGATTTTATTCTGACTTAAAATGCCACTGCCTTAAAGCACTGCAAATGAAGAGAACCATGTCATTTCTACAATGTGGATTAAGATAACGTCCACAGCGACGTGGGTTGCGTTTGAATCTTTTGGAACAATAGTACAGATGATGTTTCAAATTGGTTCAAACTGGATATTTATTCTAAAATTGTCAATCATATTTCAGCCGCTAGTGTTTCCCCTTCCCTATAGATGGAGCACACGCACCAGAGCTGCAGGTGTGAAAAGGGCTGCTTCTGTAACGCTGCTGTTGGATGATACTAACTGGACCTGATTTCCCCAACTACAGATAAACGACACTGTGCATCCCTGTGTTGACAGAGAAAAGCAAGTATGTGCACGTTAAAAGAACAGACAAGAAATAAACACACACACACACACACTTGCCTACACTCACACATACACACCAAGGCGCAGGTGTTCATATCCCATCAAACATGTTATTTCCCACTTGACCAGCCAGAAAGATTCTGTACATGAAGCCAACAACCCGCTACCTGCCACGCAACATGTCAGTACTCTCGCTCTCTCGCTCTCTCTCTCGTTCTCGCTCGCTCGCTCGCTCTCTCTCTCTCTCTCACTTCCCCTGAGGCACTTGTTGCATATTCCTTCTTAGCATTTTTTGGACATGAGACCAATCCAACATATTGGAAGCTGTCAAATTACTTTCTCTATCATATAGATTTCACCGAAAGGGCCGGAGTGCAAGATCAGCGAGCGAAAAGGGCGCACAATTCGATGTTTTAGCCAATAGTCATGCAACAAGAATGAACAGGTAGACATAGACTTCCCAGCCTCATGAATTCTGATGATGAATGACCAATAAAGATCACAATCACACACACACACACACACACACAGGCCCACTTCCACAGTCATACATCCACAAGCCAACCCTGGGCTACATATTCGCCCCGGGGAAATCAAGATGATCTGCTCTCCAGCTATGGCTTCTCTTTGATGAGCAATTAACTCAGGCAGAGCGGGCTAGCTGAGCCAATTATTAATTCAGCTTAGCAAGTACAGTGTGGCGGGCAAAGCGGTGATGTCATGGCTAGACAACCACAGAGGCACTGCTCTCACTGTTGGGTCTGCACTACACACATAACATTAGGTTTTAATACGCAGCATTTTCATTTTTTTTTAAATAGAGCGTGGTGCAATTCTAGGTTTTTTCCTTCTTCACATTTTTCCCTTCACACCTTTCTGTCTCTTCCTGCTTTTGATGTTTCCTGGTCACTCCCTCAGCATTATCTGCTTCTTCCTCTCGTCTGCCTATAAACACATCTCACTCGCCAACAGGCTCCAACTTTATGTCTTTCACTTCGCACCACATCTCCCATATCTTCTTAAACCCCTTCCTGTGAAGTCCCTCTTCTCTCACCTGCATTCTTCACCCCCTCTCTCGTCAGATTTATTTTTAAATTTCTTTTAATCACATCATTTATTTCCTTTTCCGTTCTTTCGTCGTTTTCCCCTGCATTAAAGACTGAAGGGAAAGAGGTTGGAGCGGAGGGAGAGGAGGAGGGCAGTGGGCTGACAGAGGGAGTCCCATCTGCAGTGAGCTCATTAGACGATGGGAGGAGAATCGGCAGCAGAAACACACTAGTAGGCATCCACACACACCCCTCTCTCTCCATGGCTGTCACTCTCAGACACACAAAAACACACACACGCATATTTCTGCCCTGCTGGACTCATTCCAACACTGTCACATCGCTACCTCTCTCTTTCTCTCTCTCTCTCTCTCCCTCTCTGTCTTCTTCCTGCTGCGCTTCTCAAAGTCCTGCTCTCATTTCTCACTACAATATACAATACACAGCAATTGGTGACTGGTTTTACTTTTAACTGCCTTCCAGTACTATGAGCCCATATATATTTACTGCATGCGGCATCAGTGGAAATCGAGTCTTAAATCCAATGCATTGTTAGACTGGACAACTTTTTCTTCTTCTCTTTCCTTACTTTCTTTTGCAGTGAAAGAAGGATAAAGTGTGATTGAGAACTGATGGGAAGATTAAATACTTAGGGAGACTTCAGAAAGCTGAATCCCTCATTGCTGCCTGAGCTTGACCCTACTTTTGTAGATGATGCCATGAAGCTACCTGACATATGATTGGGGGACTTTTCAACAACTGCCTTAAGTCTTCAAGTCTATCTCACAAAGTGGGGAAAACAATCACCAATAAGTCTTTTCACAGCCGCATGTATTGGCTTTAACTCTGGATCTAGTGGAATGGACAGTGCAGGTGCAGGTTTAAACCGGCAAATTAAGCCAGTTGCAAGCTCCAGTATAGGGCTGCAGTATAATTAGATGACACTGTCCACTCCTTTCACATCTAAACTACAAATAATGTTCACCATCTTACTTGGATTCAATATAAAGGTCAGCAGATGGCGAGGATACAGTATGGTGCTAGGAACATGATATAAAACTGGTCATGTCATATCAGCAGAAAACCTGTCTATACCTTTACAAATCTATAGCTTAAAAGGTTCATTTTAAGTGCTATTCCCATGGTCACCATTTTCATTATCAACTTGTTTCAACTGATCATACACACAGAAACATTCGTCAATGCTTCCCCTTCCTCGCAAAGAGGCCAAAAGGTCAGCGACAAATCGACATCCGTTGCGCTGTGATTCTGTTCCTGCTCAAGGACAATCAAGTGATAAAGTGACTCCAGACCTTTTGGTTGAACAAAGGGATCCCCTAATAAACACACCACCCTGAGTTGGCATGAAGACACTTCAAGCATACTCAATCAGCTGTGTCTGCCGGTCAAAGGTGAAGGAAGTGTGTAGAATGTAGTGGCATCAAGCAACAAAATACACCTCATCTCACACCCTCCCTTTCCAAGCGCATCGGAGCACTATGGTGGCGCTCAGGTAACGCAAAAGCGCGACAGGCTCTCTCTAGCGCCAGTGTTTGATTTGTCCATTCTGTAGAAGCATGGCGGTGCAACATGGCGTACTCCGTGGAAGAGGACCTGCTCCCTATGTAGATATGAAGAGCTCCAAAAACCAACCACTCCAGTGTTTCACTTTAAAGCTGCTGGGTATAAAATAAGAAATCCGGAAGGCTCATCGACCAACTCAGTGCAGCATCACTGTTCTCACGCTGGTTAATAATAGTAAAGAAAGTAATGATACTTCACGGCTCCACCGAAGTATAAAATCTAAACTGTGACCTGGACATCACCGTAAGATAGCCATGTTGAGTGCACTGCACAGTACCCTTGAGGGAAAGAAGTGTGATATTACAGGTTTAATGGTGCATGTATGTAATCTTGTAACAATTCCACAGTAATGGGGGTATTGTAAAAGAGTCCATTAGCAGTGGCACATCAATGTTTTGACATTAAACAAGCTCATAAGCTTCTAGTCACCGACGTAAGCATCAAATCGGCTGATTGATGAGTCGGTTAGCACCTCCCCTGTGTCCGAGAATATGCAATCGGCAAGTATGGTTCACATGTCAGCCAGTTGCCTGAGGCCCATTCACATTGCATTCTAGTGAAGGTACGGAGGAAAACATGTAGCACATAACAGAGCTCAAAGACATCAAAGCGTTAGTAGTCTGTTTTTTTTCTTCTTTCATTCCTGTAGTTGGTATAGATAGAAAATGATAAGTCTCCATTCTAGAAAATAGCTATTTGTGTGTGTTTTAGGAGAAAAGGTCATAACTAGAGCTGAATTTCATATCAGCCAGTAACTAGACAGCAGGTAAAACATACACGACTATAGCTTTTTTTTCTAACTCATATTGACAAATGAGCAGCATCAGAAGCCTCTAAGCTTGTGTCACATCTCAAGGAGGTACCATATTTGCCACCGGGCCTTATAGCTCCCCTGAAGGAAAGTAATTTGTGCGTTTTGAACAGTCATCTAACCCAAAATGTAGGTTCTCACAAACAAATGAAAACAATACGCCACTGGAAAGACAGACTGTGCTGTCATTTGTTCAACATTGCTAAATCAAAATGTCTTCTATTCGGGATATGGGGTGTATCCTCTATGTTAAAATTATGAATGTACAATGCGACACTCTGGGAAAGAACTTTTTGGGCTTGTCCACTTTCAGGTGAGGTCAAAGGTCAGGTTTCTGTATGAAAAAGAATCCCTGGACGTGGTAGAAATTCATTCACTTGCTCATTGACAGGTGCTCCGGGTACTGCTGGTGTAGGACAGTCTCCCTGCTCACTTACATATTGCATGAAATATAAAAAATTCCTGGAACAAGTGAAAGTAGAAGGGTTGGAAATAGTCCCATCTCACTGTATCTCACAAGATGCCTGTCTTGTTATCAACATTACGATAAAACCCTATATGTATATATAATCAAATCAGAAGATCAAATTTCATTGCTGACATGGACATTTTCCGATTGTCAAAGTCACTCTGCCACAGTTATCGTACCGTATGCTGAAGCATTACCGTACGCGCTGGACGGAGCTACTTTTCCGCCTGGAAAAATGGTTTCGATGCCAATCCTTTCAGCACACAATTGGCGAAGCACCCAGACATCAAAGCGGACATTTGGAAGGCGAGTTCAAACCTCTCTTGATCTCAATCGTTGCTCATTTTGCGTGTCAAGAAGCGGCCTACAGCATGGTGAAACGTACATGAATGACAAAGTTGGACAGTCACAGAATGGCGCTTGATCTGTTACACCATCAACACCAAACCACACCCCACTTTCGTTCTGTATTAAAAAAGGAATTTCATAACAGTTACAGTATTTTCTAATCCTCCCTTAACCTGCTCCGCTACAGGGAGGAGAACTATGATTCAAACTCTTCCCTCCCTTCATCTGCACTACTAGCTCATCCCGGCAGCTCCTGGACTGTCGTCAGCACTCCATCCTGTGGACGCCTGCCAGTAGCCCCTCCGACGGATCAATAGGCACCGGCGGCTAGCTTTCCCCCCTTTGCTCTCTCTCTCTCTCTCTCTCTCTCTCTGTCTTTCTCTCCTTCTCTCGGCTACCACAGTAAAAAGACTGTTCTGTTCTGCAGGCGCAGCATAGTGATTAGGCATTAGGCCTGCGCTGCTGTGTGAATTAGCTTAATCTGTGTCCGCGATGAAGGACGAGGCTTTTCATGCCCACTGGAGACTCACTGGACATAAAAGAAGCTAATCTTTAGGAAATTTAGAGAGGGGTTTGGTGTGTGTGTGTGCGTGTGTGTGCGTGTGTGTGTGTGTGTGTGTGTGTGAGGGAGACAGAGATTGCACGAGAACTGTTGAGACAGTTCCCACAGTGATAGGTCTTTTGTGATGCTATTTATCCTTCAACAATAAAACAATTTTAAAAAATCTATTGAAGTTCTTGAAGATGTGTGGCTCCTGTGAAAAAGCGAGTGATGTACTGGCATCACTGAAAGTCCAGGAATAGTGGATATTGTGCTGGTTGAAACGGACTGAGCCGTGGAGTCTGTGGAGGAACGTGGCGTGTAACTGGTCCATTTTCCTGCACCAGAGGTCAGTTTGAGGGGAATTAGAGGGGGTTGTATTCACCTTGGCTGCTTACCTGGCCACAAAGGAAGCGGCCCGACCTCTAAAGTTGTACAGTTTCGAAGCAGCACCGACCAGAAGACATGGGATTTATTGTGATATAGACATGAGCATAACACTACCCTCTCCACCTCTGTGCCTCTGCTGCCCATCATGCACGTGAACAAGTGCTGACATGCACTAGGCTGAACATGTACCCACAGCATGCCTAACAGCAGCAGCCCCAGCCCCAGCCCCAGCCCCCCTCCTCCTCCTTGTCCCCCTCCTCTCCTCCACATCATCAGCTGGATATATTGTACGCCCTTGACAAACTGCCAGCACAGAATCCCCCTCCTGCATATATTGATTAAAGCACAAGTAAGGCAGTGGGAATGGTATGGAGTCTTACCCATACTCGTCACCTTGTATCACCTCTCATACTCCAGCACCTTACAGACAAAAGGCAATTCTGTACAACTCGGTGGGCATCAGCAGACAATGAGATGTGTTAGTGCAATACGCTGCACTATAACACCGGATGCACCTGTTTGGCCCAATAATAAATCATATTCTATAACACCATGTGCAGATCTTTTTTACGGATGTAACAACAATGTAACTTCTGGTTGTGACCAGCAGCCATAGCCCTGTTGTTTACACGGTGCGTTCCACACCTCTGGAGCACTTTTACGCACAACCGATGGTGGATTTGGGTCAGCAGTCAATTGGAGCCAAATATCCGCCGTGTGCTGGGTGATCTGAGCACAGCTTGTTTCTAAAAAGACTTGTTATCAGAAGCACGGCATCATTGGCAAAGCAGCAGCAGCCCCCCCCCCCCCCCCCTCAATATCACCCGGCAAGCATAATCAAAAGGTCATGTTCAGATTTCTTGAATTTGCGAAACTACGTGCCACTTTTTTTTGGAACGATTACCGACTGCAAACACAGAAGACCTGTCACCTTGTACCTGTGTGGGGAAATAACGCGATGACTTACCGAAGTGTGATGCTGGCCACTGTCGGCGTCCGGCTTCCCCTCGGTTCCCTTGTGCCCCTGGTCCGCCTCTCTCTCTCTCTCTCTCTCTCTCTCTCTCTCAAGTCAAACCGCAGTGTGCACAGATCAGATCACAACGGAGCGGTGCGCCTTTTTGCTGCGTCCAGAGTTGCCGGGGATGGCGACCATTTGCCGGGATCCTGGGACGCGGGGGTGCAAGGCTGAGGCATCCGCGGGGAGGAGGAACAGGATGTGGAGGAGACGGAGGAGGAGGCGAGGCGCTGGGTGCGAAAGCGAGAGGGAAAGAAAGCAAGAAAGAGAGATGGGAAGAGAGAGGAGCGCAGCAAAGCACTGCAGCGACGGGGAGGCAACACCGCCGGAGAGGAGGCAGACAGGAGCTCTCTGTCTCGCTCTCGCACTCGCTCACGCACATTTGTGCGCGCGCAGCATGGCCATCATACAAAGATATGGAGCGCCATCGTCAGGTGGTGGGTGGTAGAAAGCGGTTGGGAGCATATTAAGATTTAGATTTCCTTAGTCCTTAGTTTTTTGTTTTTTTTCTCAGTGTAGCTCCGAAGCAAACACCTACGGCATTGCACCCTTATTGTATTTTATGAATTTTTATTCCCAATTATACAGCCTCGCAAGTGCTGTTTGCATGTACTCTTAGGTGGTCATCCATGGCACCAATGAATTACTTGTAAAAACAACCCTATCACACACACACCAACACAGAGGTGTATTACCTGGAGGCCTACCCTAACTGAACCATGACTAAAAGTCCTACATGTCTAACCCTCAATCTAACTTTAAACCAAACCTGAACCAAAATCATATACATATATAAAATCTTATACGGATGTGATTTTTGTGGCCAAATGGTAAATTATTCCTCATATGTGACAGTTTGTACAGATATTTTCCCAGAATACCACCGACAACAACGCCCCCACCCCCATCAAGCACACTCCATGGCAACCAGATCCCTGTTGGCTTATGATGATGGGAATATCACCTGGCCTGCACTCCATCATCTTTACAGTCCCCTATCACCTTCACTTTTCACACACAGTCACGCATCTGTTTTTTCACAAGGTCAATAATAGTTGAGTATTTCGTATCTGCTATATCATATATCAGTTCTGCTGGCTCAAATAGATTGTGGATTTCTTTTTCTCTTTCTTAATTCACTATGTTCACTATTTGCATACATTATAAAATCCTCATTATGTTGCAATATGGCCATTGTCTCTTGTGTTTCCTTGTTAATCTGACTGTCTCTAGGCGATCAAGTTTTTTCTTCTTTAATCAAATATATTCTATCACATTTTACACTTTCAAAAAATTAATTGCATTTGCAAATCAGTGCTGATTTGCTTTTGTTTTTCATCTTTATCTTATTTATTTGTGTAAGCTGCACAGCACATTTATATATTTGCCATCCAAATTAGTTTGTAGTGTTGGATAAGATGTTATTGTAGTGCTGGGATGGGATTGAAGAAATACTGCAGAGGTAAAAAATAAAGACAATGAAACTTAGAAGTCACATAAGTAAGCATGAAACTGGTTATTTTGTGTAAAGTAAAGTAAAGTGTGTGAACTAGATTGAGAAGAAGCCATAACAAAAAAACTTTTACACACAGTTTTTCTTAGCCTTTAGAAAGTTCATGGAAGAAACAGCAGTTTGGAATAAACAGCATGATCGGTGTATAGGTGCACAGTAATTAAAACTCAAATGTAATTTACCCGTTGAGAAAGTGTCTTTTAAATAGAATAGATTGAATAATGTAACTGGGTTTCTTTTTCTTTTTTTTACAAACAAAATACAGATATCCTCAGTTTGTTAGCAGAAAGAATGATCAGCAGGATAAATGTGGGTGAGAATGGTTCCACCTCTGCAGGGCAGGGCATCAGAGCACAGATAAACAATGACAGTGCACACATAACAATACAACAGCAAAGTCTATAAAAAGATGTAAACGAATGTGACTGTAAAAATGAATAGGATTGGATAGGATAAGGTTTCGCTTATGTTCAGTGACCAGCAGATAAAAATGTGTTATATGGGCAGCTTCCAACTATGAAGAATGTGTGTTCAGTGGTTTGCTCTCTCAATGAAAACTCCCTGGATAAATAAGGGTTATAAAAATGGACAAATCTACCATGTTTTCCAATATGCTCATCAAGAAAACTCATTCACTTTACTCGTCTCATAACAGCAGTCCTGGCTTGTAGAGCACTGCTGACACTGTCGAAAACTGGCTGCTGGAGAATCTCATTAATTAGCACCATTCATCTGTCTTTTAGTTCCATTCATTTACAGCAGGAGGTTTTGCAGTCTGCTTTCACTGCCTGTTTGATTTCTCTTTTTGTTTAGTTTTTCCTGCACTGTGTCATTATTTTATTGTTTATGTTTGTTGTTTTTATCCTGCACATATGGACAAAACAGACATAAATCCCTTGGTTATTCCATCATCCCATATTGGCATGTCCTCGCAGCCAAAAGGGTGTTTGAAAGATATATTCTAAAACCCCACCCTCATTGCCAATGAATTGAGTATTTATATTGTGCGTATCTCTGCCTGTTTACAGACTGGGAACCGATTTGTACACGCTTAATAAAAGCAAGGGGAAATTAAAGTGAGTAGGGTCAATTTGAGCTGTCTCTGTTTTTTTGTATTATCATATAAGAAGTTTCCACTACTTATTGTGTTTCTTCTGTTTCTTCCACTCTCTGCATATGTTGGAGTGGGCGTGTGCACATGCATGTTTGAAGAAGAACCACTAGATGGTGCCACTAACCTGAGATACGACTTGTTATCAAAAATCAGTTGATCAAAGTTTCTCCCACAGTATCCAGTTAGGGCTTACAGATGCCGCCACAGAACATCCTGTTTGCGTGTTCCTCTTTACTCCTGAGTCTTGCATGTGCATGTAGTGTATCCACAATTAGGAGTGTTAAGTAAAGAGTTTATAAATAGACCCTTACAAATGTGTTCCATGCAGTAACACATGAAACATAGCTGCAAAAAAGTATTTTTTATGTAAAGCATTATGTCATTGTGTTTCCCCCTTTGTGCTGTCCACATTGTACAGTCACTTCACTGGCAAGCCTGTGAGGATCTTTCTCAAAAACTCACGATAGATCAAACGGAAACATGTGACCATGGACTTTTAGTTCAAGTGTACTGCGTGAATATGTAAAACTGAGAGAAGAAAAGAGAAAAATAAAACAACTCACGGCCACACACTGATTAAAGTGCTGTTTTGTTCTATTCTTAAATATATCACCATCAACAAATTACATTTGGAAAAACAGACGGAGTCCCTCTACACTCACCCTCAAACACACTCACACTTGAGATGAAAGTTGCATTCATCTCAAGAACATATAGATTTAACAACGAGATTGTGAAAACAGACAACCCAAAGAATATGCCTTTTAATTTACACGAAAAAAACCTCTGGTGGTGGACAGAGAATTTGTTTTATGCAGCTGAAACAAGACATGGCTTGATGACCTTGAAAGAGACTCGTACAAAAATAAAATATATAGTTTAAGAAAAAAGGTAAATGCAATATGGGTTTTCTACAACTCCCTATGTGGAAGAACAGAGCCCGTGGGTGGAGGCTGGGGAGGTGGAGAGAGCAAACAGACACATTCAGCACGGCACAGATGTGAGGCCAAAGCAGTGAAGAAGTGGGAGCAACAGCATCAGAAAGCAGCATCATTAGAGTGCAGAGCGGAGAGAGCAGGTAAACACAGCGGTGCATATGAGAGCTGGCTAATTAGGCAGGAGTTGTCCTTTTCTGCCAACGTTTTCTGCCTGAGATTTTCCACACACTTTATTGATGAGCGTGAATCACCGAACTGCAACAAAAAGTCCAGAGGATGCTTTTGTAGTAAACCGTCCGGGTGAGAGATATATACTACAAGGCCGCGTAGTCAGGTGAAATCACGCAACGTTACTCTCGTTCCCAAACTGTAAGCATTAATGTGAGGTCACGCACTGACGCTGACCAATGAGGCCTGGCCCACAGCCAGTGATCCAACTCCCTCCCAAGGGGTTGGATGAGGTGGAGGTCAACGCTGTGTGCAGGCCAGTCAAGATCTTTGTTTTGTTCATGGTTATCATGTTGAAATGGGAAAATAAAGTTGGGAGTGCTCTTGTGTCTCCCATATAATGTTATGCTGTAGCACAGCTTTCGGACATTTTTTTTTTTTAATGAATTCGCAGTGACCTTTGACCTGGTCGGCGCTGAGGAACACACAAATGTGAATGATGTAAAGAGTTAAACTCTTTACTAAAATATAACAGAGAAGGAAATGCCCTTGTTTATATGACACTTCAACTGTAGGTTCAACTTTAGCTTTATTATACTTTGAACAATAAGAGAGGTGTTATGATCGACTCGCTGGCTAACAAAAACGGGTGACACACACAAAATTGACTTGTATCTGGTATTTATTAAAGAAAATAACTGTTATAAAAGCAGTGAGATAGTTACAATCACGTTGCCTTCTTTGTTCAACATTTTCACCACAAACATACAAATTGAGACGAAAATATATTCAGGGGTAGTTGTTGCATTGATTTTAAATAGACAACTTTAAAAATAAATTCTAAAATGACTTTACCTACAGATGGAATATGACTTTTTTTATTTAAACCACGTGTGCTGCACCTACGATTGTTTATCAGGGTTGATATGACTGAAGTCACAGATGCCTCTTCCCACGATCAATCCACGCGATCACCACAGAGAGAGAAAACACGTTGACAGGAAGAACAGATTGATCATGGCCAGCGTGTTGCAGTATTTATGCTTTGTAGTGTTGAGTTGTAGTGGATTTTATATACACTTGCACATGTAAATAAGAGAGTCTATGTTTTAAATTAATACATAAAGAAAGTTATGATAATTAATTTGGGATATTATGAGGAATATTCTGGAGGAATGTATTATAAAGCATAAGAGAGGATCACTGTTTTATTATTGTAACTGTTGATGACAAATGTAATGATTAACTGTATATGCATGAGAATGATGTTTTATTGTTTAGACAATAGTTAAAATGGATGCCGATTGAAACCTGAGATGTTGCTTTCATTCTGAAGGCAGGATAATAAGTTTTATTCTGAAGGGGAACTTCCGGTCCTTGACCGGAAAAGTGTGAGCTTTGACTCCGCCAGCTTATCGATTAGCTTAGCGAACAGAACAGAATTCTTTGAACTGGCCAATGGAACTAACCTTTAGGTGTGAACTCATTTGCATAACCAATAGTCTGACTAATAGTCGAGACCTTTGTTCTGGAGTCAGAGTTCTTTGGTTCAGGATCTTGAGACCGCCCCGGGCTCTACGCTGCGCCTGGCTGAGAGAGCGGCCTTGGGAGCAGCGGTGTCCGTCTGTGGAGAGCGCTCCCTTACCGTTATCTGTCATTATCTTTGCCATTAAATATTGTTAAACTTGAATTCATTGAATCCTGGATTTCCTGCGGCCACGGGACCAGAGTTCTGGACATATCTTTCAGTAGTAAATGTGTTGAAACAAGCCACAATTCGAGTCTGCTCATTTCATGATTCTATACAGCAAAATACAACACAGACTCTACCATCCCCACAAATGTCCTCCCAACATGTTGAGCTGTTCAGCAGCTGTCATCAACAGCCCCTTCACCACTTTTCATCTGGTTTTAGAAAAACCCAAAACCAGATCCTATTTTCCTATTAATTTCTTTTTTTTTATAAAACACCAGGCACTTTTCAAAACAACATACATTCCTAAAATGAATTGAACTGCAGCTTGTCAATAGAAAAACGCCATGCAAATAAAGGTAATTATCATTAATATACCACAGAATGATAAGGGCCGCTTTAATTAACTATCAAGGTTTTGTTAAATATTCAACCTGTTAAGAGGGATGACTTACATTATCATTTGTCTTATGTTGTATCATTCGTTGTCAGCACTAACTAGTCTTTCATATACATTCCAGTGTTTGCTCTATCCAATGTGCAGTAGGTGGCATGAAGTGTCGAGAAAGAAGACATGCAGCATGTTATGAACACAGTACGGCGAGCTGTATTTGACAACCTGGAAATACTTGATTACACTCCCATCGGCACACTGGGAACCGACCTACCTTGAAGTCCACGGTGGTCGTAAAAGGGTTTACAGTGCTTTACATGAAATGGGAAGAACAGGTGGAACAGAGGGGAACGTTTGCATCAGCACACAGATGATAACCACAGACGATCAAAGTGAAAGCAGCGATTTAGACGCCTCTGATGTTCCGCCTCCCAGTGACCTGCACACATAGTTTGTAAGTGAATCACAGGAGCACCAGGTAACAAGACTGATCTTGCCGTGAAACATCATCGGTGTGTTTAATTGCTTTTGTAGTCACGTTCTCGGTCCCACGGTTGTAATGCTTCAGGACACCACTCTCATTATCTGATGGATGTCTTTAATTACTGCGGGCTCCAAAGCTGTAACACAAACATGGCATTTTTTGTTTGTTTTTTAAACAAGCAGAACACCAATGCTTCCTGATACAAAGACACACAGGTAGGCCTACTCTTTAGCCAAATGAAACATCAGAAAGTATGTACACACATACCACACTATACTTATATACCTACCTCGTAAACACGTTTGAACGTCCTGCTCATGCACAATGAAGGCACCTGTGTGCTGCTGTAGGGACAATGTAACCACAATACAGTTGTTGTTGTTGTGGCAAAATTTGAACAAAAATGGCAAAGACCATAATTGTACACAGAAAGCACAGTGAAAATCAGTGCAGGGCCTTTTTATTCACAGAACTAACAGACAATGTCAAAACATGTGAATGACAAACAATAATTTAGTCAGCCTAAAGCCATGCACGGTCTGTGGAGCTGTGCATATTTACTGGAGCCCAAGAAACTGTTTTTGTAACAGAAGATATTTGACCCTAAATTGTAAATTCAGGCCGTGTCCATCCATTAAAAACAATGTTTTCACATTGAAACCACAACGTTTCCCACGTTTAATTCATCTGAGAGGAAAGTGAAACCTCTGCTGGTGGTGAGGACGGAAGTCAAATCACATGCGATGCGTTACGCAGGACGTGGGAAAGGACTGTAACGTTAATCCCTGTGCTAAAAAAAAAAAAAAAGCCCCGGAACCGCTGGAATAGTGAGAGGACCACTGCCTTTGAAGGGGGGGAATAAATCAGACCAATTGATCATCTGAGCAGCAATGAAGACCCGAGAGAAAAAGTCCCTGTTCACTTCTGGCTTGCGGTGAATATCAATGAAGAATGACCAATGGTAAGTCATGTGCGTACTGCGTGGTGGAGGTTAACTCAGTGGGTGACGCACGCCAAATTCACTTTACGTTAAACAAACCGACTTGTAGCCGAATTAAAAAGTCGAAGTCGGGACAGTGTGTAGCGGGTGATGACGAAGCACACAAGCAAAAGTCCGCCCCGACGTGAGCAGCGGCCGAGTGAACCGTGTTCGAGACTCACCGTGAGCCGACGACTCGCATCCGTCCACTTGCTTCTCCGCGCAGCGACGAGCTGGTTGACTGTATGTTGGAGACTTAAAGGGGTTTCCAACCGAGAATAACTTCCTCTGTGCTCAGAAGGAAACTGAAAGTTTGTTTATGATTTACGGGATCTGGTTTACAGGAATTGCAGACTCGGTGGGACCAGTTTTAAAATCAACGTGATCAATAACAGGTTAGAATGCGGATGATCATTTATTCATGCGAATAATACTAATACTGTCAAAAATACTGCATCACGTTATGCATCCAACGTTTAACTTAGGTGAAAAGTACGAAATAAAAAACTAATAAAAGTGAGAGAAAAAAAATTCATGATAAAGAATAGCGTTTTAGTATTTTAATCGGCTGTTATATTTTATATGAGTATTTTGTTATACTCATGTGTGTGTATAACAGCATTGTGAACTTGTGGTTGGTCACGGTGTGGCTGCTTCTATTAATTCTAGGACAGAGATGCTCACAAGTCATTTGTTTTGGAAGTCAAAGCCTCCAGTCCTAGAGGGACAAGTCAAAGTCTAAGTCTCCAGTCTTAGAGGGACAAGTCCAAGTCAGGTCTCAAGTCTCTTATTGTATTAAGTGCTGTACCATTAGCTGCCTGCCATCCTTCTGCTAAGATAAGGTATGGTTGATATCAGGAATATGTGCTGTATATTATCATCATTCTTTTATCTATTAGCATGATACCATGAAGGGAAAATCTAAAAGACGATGAATACAATAAAATGTTTATTAAATGTTGATAATAACAAAGTTAATTTAACCTAGTGCACGTTGAGACCAAAATTAAGAAGCTTGCTATAGATCTATGAAGAACGTTGTGCTCCTCTAAACAATGTGGTGCTCTTGTCAACAATTAAATCATAAACGCAGTGGTTGCATAGATATGAATGGTGAAGAGCCCCACTAAGCATGGTTGACGAGATGGGGACCTGTAAAGTTCATGCTTGGGGCACAACAAGCCATCTAAATCCTGGAGCCGGTCTCGACCCAGAGTCTCGAAGATGTTTAACGAGAGGGTCCTCCACTCCTAGCCCTGAGTGTTCAGACTGTTTAGTTAATGGATGCATATACATGACAACGACAACTCTGTAATCATTATATACAATCTGAGACAGAGAGGCCTGTGAGTGAGAGGAGGCGGGGCTATGTGAGCGTTCAAAACGCTGCCGCTCGAGTCCTCACTAAGACCAGGAAAGTGGATCACATCACACCAGTTCTGAGGTCTTTGCACTGGCTTCCTGTCCAACAAAGAATTTTTAAAATCCTGCTGCTGGTTTGTAAAGCACTGAATGGGTTAGGGCCTAAATACATTTGTGATCTGCTGCGACCTTATGAACCATCCCCACCCCTCAGGTCGTCTGAGACTGGTCTACTTCCTGTTCCAAGAGTCAGAACTAAACATGGAGAAGCATCGTTCAGTTTTTCTGCTCCACATATCTGGAACAAAGTCCCTGAAGGCTGCAGGTCTGCTGAGACCCTAAACGCCTTTTAATCCAGATTGAAGACATTTCTGTTTGCTGTTGCCTTTAATTGAACAAGATTTAAGGATATTAATACATTTTTGCATTTCACTACTGCATTTCATTTCTTTAACTGCATTGCAACTTTTATTCTATTTCTTGCTTTTTGACTGTTTTAAAAACTTGCCTTGCCTATAACCATGGAGGTGTGCGTGGGCAACGCCTCAAGGTCCCGCTGACATGGACCTTTGACTGAGTTACACAAGGTTGAGCCGGATGTTGTTCCGGTCAAAAGTAGGCAACCACATGTACCAGCAGACAGCAAAAAAAAAAGCCGGTAGAGCAAAGACCATCGGAGAGACCTGTGGTGGACGGCTGTTTTTACGGAGACAAGTCACGCCCCCCTCCCTGCCCGCCTGCATGCTGCTGCTGCTCCAGCAGCGGAAGTTATCGAGACGGAGTCTGTGAAATTCCCTGAGCTGTGTGAGCCTACGGGTGATGTTATGAACCCAGACACCAGGGCGTTAGATGTTCCGACATTTATGGGATGTCCACAACAAGTATAAAGCAGAACTAGTGGTTATTTATTCCGTGGTGAACGGCGGAACGAGACAAGTCACGGAGACAAGCCACGCCCCCTTTTCCTGCGGTTTATAGACAAGTGGGTCTTATTTATGTACAATTTGTTTTTCTTTTAAAAATTAGCAGGTGCGGCCTATAGATAGGTGCGCTCTATAGTCCTGAATTTACGGTACCTGTTACCTGTGTATTTTATTGCACAGTTCTGTTGAATAAGGTTTGGAAATTAATGCTGCTTTAAAAAAAAATGTTTTATCCAATTCATCGATTAATCAAACAAATAATCGACAGATTAATCGATTATTAAAGTAATCGTTAGTTGCAGCCCTAATTGTAACTCCAGTTTCTACAAGTAAAGGCGTAGCCGTCTACGAGCCAATACTATTGGTTTCAACCCCTGTGCAACACTGCCTTGCCCCTGTCAGTGGCTCTACTCCCACTGCCCTGTAAGCTTGTGTGATGACGTCACACATCCAGTTAGACAAACGTTGTTTTCGACAGAGCCAGGCTTCTGTCACAAACAAAAAGCTGCTGCATGGTTCTATACCCCGGGGAAGGACACTGGTCTGATGGAGAGTAGGTGTCTGTGTGACCACAGCAGAAGGCTCCTGGCTATTTCCAGCTGCCAGGCTTAGCGTACGCTGCCCTGGTGGTTGATGTACACTGCCGCTGTCATGTCTGTTTGTAGGCTGAAGAAAAACGTGCTTCAGCACTTTCAGTGCTGTGGACAGCTCCGGACAGTTTATTTGGAGGGTCGGACGATTTCCCCATTTTCTACCAACATCTTGAGACTGCTGTCCCGCCGGCTGTATTTATGGATAGCAGGCTGTTCTCCGTAAGCAGGTGTGCGCATTTCTGTGGACAGTGTGGAGCATCTGTTGACATAGTTTAAGTCCAACTCGTAGTCTTCTCCGCCCCTTGTGTGAATCGCGTGCTCGTTCCCTACAGCCCATGATAAGGCTACCTCCAAAGGGCCGGTGCTGATCGCAGTGCTGAAAACGCAAGACAGCGTCAAAGTTCAGGTCCATGTGTCCAAACCGTGGCGCTCTGGAGGAGTGGTCCAAACGGCCCATCGGAGAATATGGGATCATCCAGCAACTCCTGATGATGCGCCGCCTGATGTTACGCTGCATCATCAATTGTCATGCCATCATTCTGGACACTGCCACGGTAGAGGCAAGGTCACACTAGGGGCCACTTTACATGATCTTGAAAGGTCCTTGACTATGAATCAAAAATATAGTAATTTGTCTTTAGCTCGTATAGGTCAATATTCTGTAATAAATGAGATACCTCTAGGCAATATTGATTTAGACTGCTTTGATCCTTCAACCATCCGGGGTGCAGAAACAAAGCTGTGTGCAAAAATGAATGTATGTTTAAGGCCAAGTGTTATTGCAGTTCCTCCCGTGAAAAATGTTTAACTGTACTACATGTTGTGGGTTAGTTGGCTGACGTCTCCGTCTTCCTCTCTCCCTGTATCTCTCACACTATAAACTCTCAGCCTCTTCTCTGCATCAGTCTCCTTGCTCTTCTGCTTCTACCTCTATCCCGGTCCTGTGACAGCAAAAGGCCTCACCAGGAAGTTCGAGACGATTACAGCATAATCATTCAAACTGATATCACCAACGCAGTAAGAAACCAATTCTATTTATTTGATATGTATTTTACGATGCTGTACACAAGGGCAATACAGGTGTACTGTCCTACAGAAAAAGCAAGCATTAGAGACAGGAAATGACAGCTCAACGGATCAATCCCATCTGATGTAAAAATGGATGCATCACAGTCTTTGAGCACAGAATAAATTGGCTGTTCAGCATGTTGAACGTGTACAAACCGACTTTATTCCTTATATGCCTGACTGCACATTTCCAGCCATAATACATCATGGATTTCTCTAACATAATGTAATATGTAAACAGTAAGGAGAAGATGGACAACTTGTAAAGAGAAGCAGACAAGTTAGAGCAGCACTTCAGAACGGGCTGTGACACTGGAGATGTGGGTGGTGGGAAAGCATCCGCAACCTAATATTAGGTATTAGATGACTCTTTTTGCATCCTCTGCAGAGTCAGTAGATTCCCTTATTCCATCTTTTTTTCATATTATTAGGAGGTTTCGGTTAGGAAATGTGCAGCCAGGCATACAAGGAATAAAGCCGGGTTGAACACGTTTGGGCAGGAAAAAGAGACACTTGCAAACAACAATTTCCAATATTTGTCAGACAGCCAGCTCACGCTTCCTGTCAGTAACTGAATCTGTGTTTTTTGGAAATTGGTCATTGTGTATTATTCAAAGTTCAGACAGTTCGGCCGTAGATATAAATATTAATGTGGAACCATTATGTAGATTACATAATTACATTTGAGAAGAGTGCTTTTGCCTGGAGGTCTCAATGGAAATATTTGACAACATCAGGAGGACTCTTTACTTTGTATTTTGTCTTTGTTTGTGTTGACTTTTAAACGGTTTGCTGTAAGTAGAACTTTCCGATGGGTGCAGCATGCAAGCTCAAGCCTACATTTTAACCTTTTAAGCCTCGACCTATTTTTCTATCTCTTGGAAGGATGCACAGAAACAGCAGAGCACATCAGAGATCATAGCACAATATGGGACCAGTCTCTCTGCAAAGTCTCACTTTGAGAGGTTTTAGTACAGATAAATTAGGCGAAATGGGCTTATGGGCATTTTGAATATGTATCAAACCATATATTTCACTTGTAAATTACTTATGGTGTTCAATACATCCAAATATATCAGTCTTCGAAAAATGTTTTTTTTGTTTTTTAAAGCCAAAGATAAGCAACATTTGTGACTGTAAGCACTAAAGCGATTCATGTTGCTGTGCTCTTTGGCTCATATCTCGGTGATGATTTGGTGCAGAGGGATTTTGAAAAGATATTTAGAATCTGTGTGGAGTCCTCTTGCTATCTGGCTTTTTCTGATAGCAGCGAGCTACGGGTTTCTAGTTCTGGAAACGTGCTGAGTGGGCTGACTCCTGACAAAATGAGGATTAGGATATTTTCATAATTAATTGTTTAAGTTGTATGGAAATGACTTACTGATTCTTGTAGCCCAAGTTCTCTTGTTTAATTTGATGCATAACATAAATATATTTGCTCATGTTTATTGTAAGGATTTACACAGTCCAACTATAATGTGTAAATCGGCACCCAATTGGGTGCCATGGGGCTTAAAAGGTTTAAAAAGATATTGAAAATATATTTAAAAATAACCTAAAAACATGATTTGAAAGCAGTAAAGTATTTCTTATACAGAATTAACGTGTGTAGACTTGAAACTAGCAGCCTCCTTCTATAAACTATTTTTCTATATTGCTAATATGTACCCCTGTAATGGTTTCATCCATTCAAGAACAGAAGTATCGCTACCTTGCTGCATAACTCATCGTGCCCAGCCCTGAAACAAAAGCAACATCTCTGCATGTCAGACAACGTGGTGAGTAATAGCTATTCTGTTTTTGCCTGTTCTGTTCTGGTCTCTTTCCTTTTGATTTAGGGATTTGCTTGTTATGTAATTTAGTCATTCTTGAAATATTGTCAAACTGGTGTCCATAAAATGAGACTGACGCATGTTGTTGCATGGTGAACATTCAAGTACATTTACACTAATTACCAGACCACCAGAAACCCCAGATATCACTCATTCAACACTTTTATAAAAAGGATTTAAACACTTTTGTCAAAAATCTTTGCTGAAAGCAGCGAGTACCCACACCATTCGGCCAACTGCATGGACAACTGTTTTCTGCACAGAGGGGGTACACTGTGTGACTCAAATACCGACTCAATACCTCTATTCAGCAGGTTGTTGTGAGCACCTTGCACCTCCTAACCTGCAAAATGAAGAATTTGAACATATCCCAGACAAATGGGCTGACCACGTCCGTCCTAAACTCCATACGTTGCCCTTGTCTTGAGAAACCGGTAAGTCTTGGCACCTTCGCTTGTTGTAAATGTAAATGTTCATAATAAATGTTTTCTTTGGAAGGGGCAGCTGCAAGGTGACCAACCTAGGAAACTGATTCTTTCAGTTTCTTTTTGTGGGATTGCGTGGACAGCGAATGTTGGCAGGCTGTAGTGCTCTTTTCCACATAGTGGGTGACTCAGTGATATGGTAAACAGCCTATTGGCTGTGTGAGTGTATCCAAACATGACTCGTGACTATTTTACACTAGTTCACTTGGTGCCAGGCAGAGATGAACTGCAGCAGAAAATGTGCCGGCAGAAGTTGAGGACACTTTGTGCTTCTTTGTGCACGACAATTAAAACACCATTTTTGGGGCTTATTAGGATTCAGTATAAATACAACAGGTTACCCCATCTACGGCCGAAGCAGAATAGTATTCTGTGAGACTTGATCAGACTTTAATTTGTCTGAGACAGACTGTGGAGGGAGCCTCGTCTCACTTCATATTGATATGGGATGAATAAGTATCAATAAGACGAGTATTGCAATGGTAGAGCACATGGCGTTATGATTCAGCGTTATACCTACCTGGTGTTCATGACATCATAGAGCTAAACTCAGCTCATTATCAGGACTCAACACTAATTGGCACATTGTGTTTGTGTGTTGAATTCTATTGACTAGACCAAAGAACCCAACGTGAGGTCAAAGAGGAGGACAGCAACGAGACAAAGAAGAAACAAGCAGAAAATAAAGAAGAAGGAGACTAAAAAACTTTGCAGAGCCGAGGCAATCCTGTCTGCCATGACCAATTGCTACCAGATGCTGAACACGATACTGATCGACACCTGAGGGCAAACTCAAGTTCATTGTGAAGCAAAGAACTTGCACTTCCTGCCGGTTCTTCTGTACTACTGCTGATTCATTGGATTGTGCAAGAGGACGCTTCTGCTTCATTTAAGCTATATATCCTTTCAAGTGCCAGTATGTCTCTCTTGCAACTGTTTTGGATGTTTGTGACTACTGACTGTGTGCAGACGAATGTCGGGCTGTTAACTGCAGACTCGACAAAAAAGGTGCACGGCACAAAAGCTCTTAAAAAGTAAACTAAACAAATGTAAGCTACATACATGCAGCTAAAAGTATTTCTTTCATATGCTATGATATTTACTTGCACTTAGCCATTGACGGCTGAAGCATGAGCAGGAAATATTAACGGCTCTGAAATAGTTTTACTTTCACTTTGGAATAGAAGAACTAGCCCTGGCACATCTTTTTTAGTTCTTTCTTTGTCTGGGGAGTTGTTTTAGGCTGTATGTCAAGTCATTGGTACTCTGGTTAAAATGAGATCATGTTGATTAATCATAGTGTGATTGATATGTTAAAAGCACATCCTGCCACAGATGACCGAGTTCAGCTCACCCACACTGTTCTGAGATTCAGCTAAAAGCTATTCTGTCAAATTCACTCGGTGCTTTGATTAATGGTGCCTGCCTGCTTAACCTTATCAGGATTGTGCTGTAGTTTGGGGAGCCAAATGTGGTGTTTTATATCATTTTTTGAATAAGCCTTTTGTTGGTTTGTGTGTATCAGAAATGAAGAAGAAGAAGAAAAAAAAACAGATCCAAATGCAGATTTTGCCCCAACAGCTAATTTTCTGATCCTGTTATTGACCATACATAAAGCATTATCTAGTAGCTAATTGCTGTTTGGCATATACATGTCATATGTGTTGCATCATTAATCAGGTAATGTATTCTTGCAAGAAGGAGCAGAGACTTATCACTGGGTGGACATCAGTTGCCTCTCAGAGGTCTGTCTCTTTTATACACTGTGATAAACAATGCATCACAGAATGTGATGGTGAAGGTCAGGCCGGTCCGAACCCGTCGTCAGTCTCATCCCCTTTGAGACAGGTACCAATGGAGACTGTTGTGGTTGCTGCCCTGGGTGGGCATTTCCTTGAAGGGATGCGTTATCTGTTCTTCAAAAACATTCTGTGGTTTTGCAAGGTCACTATACAGTTATTTTTCCAACAATATGTATTCAACATATATTTATATCTTAACGTAAAGGCTTGTGGGTGACTTTGTACTTACTACCCCAAAGGGTCTACAGTATTACAGCACTGTAATGTACTCTGTTTCCTCTCTCTTCAACAGACACAAATCCATCACAGCCGTCTTCAGAGAAATTTATTGATGGTGAATAAACATGCCAGTACAGGAAAACCAACCTGTCCAGTCAGTTTAAATATGTATTGTCATTTAACTTATTGAAACTAACATAAGCAGTTAAGGAACATTATGCACCCCAAGGAGAGGCCTTTCCTTTGCCCCACATGTAAAAGAACTGCATGGGGTCATAAATAGTGTACATCATATCAGGGTGCGAGATAAACTTTCTAATGACTGTCGTGTTGCTGTACTATTGACCCTACACGGAATACTCACGGAATAGAAACACTATCAGGGGATAAAAAAAACTGCAACACATCCAGGTGCAGTTAGGTTTCATACAACTCCAGAGACAAACATTTTAATTCCATACAACATTAATAAAAGAGATGCAGTCATTGTGCATTCAGTAAAATTAAAATGTAATAAGAAAAATAAATAATTAATTGCATTTTATTAAATGAGGGGGGAATAAACGGGTTGGAGTTCATACTACATTTGTCTAGAAAGGTCATGACCTATGAGGGTAACATTAAGATAGCTGGAAACAAACGTTGCCTGAAAAGTGACTTTAAATGGAGCACTGACCTTTTCTTTAACAGCTGGTTCATTTTTGGATTGGTCCCTGTTGAAACAAGGGGATCTCGTCCTTTCGAAAAAACCACATTATTTTCTTTAGTAGTCAATCATATTGCACTTCAAATGGAACATATTTTGTTTTTGTGCAAGCAGAGGCAAATGGGATTAAGGAATGCATTTCAGTCACGGTTGACTGGGGATTGAGATAGCGGGGCAATCACACTGCTCCAGTGAGTCACCCAACACAAGTCCTTTACTTCCTCAGTCACATTTTACAACCCACCTCTTCACTTTTAGCTCCTCTCTTACTCATCTATACTCTCTTCTAATGATGCACCAATGGCTTTCAGTTGCCGATAGTGACTCTGCTAAACTTAATTATTGTCCAGCGACAATAAAATGACGTAGATGTAATGATACAGACCGCATTACCTAAGAGTCCCATGACCAAAACAGTTTCATCTCTCATTCCCAGCCGTTAATCCCTCTAGTTTCACGGCAATAATGTTGACGTCTATGAGCGGGTGGAATCAGCCGCGACGCTGCACCAGCAGCAAGAAGGAAAAGAACTGAAAATAATGAGCTGCGTTGGTTGTTCCTGTATCATTAGCCACATCAGCTAATATCATCAACCTTAACGCAGGTTAACACAACTTCATACCAGAGCAGTTTTGCCACTGAAATCCGTCGCAGTAATCGTAGTGACTAAATGCAAAAATTATTGTAGATTATGGTTATTATGTCATGAAAATGGCAAAATGTGTACGAATCAAAAATGGCTTACGATGAAGTAGGAAGCACTTAAAAATAATGTGACATGGACCGGCAAATTCCATGAATGCTAAACGGCCAAGAGAAAGGAAAATGCCGACCGTGTGGTTGTCTGCCGACGATTACGCCAATTTACTGCCGTGAAATTAGACCGACAAGCATGAAAATGCAGACTGATTAGCTTTGTCGAACCTCTCCAATGCTAGTTTGAATACCAGTGCATCCCCGTATGTTTCTCGTTTGTCCCTCTCTTGACCTCCATCAGAGACACATCTTCTTGACCCCACACTCGCAGCAGAATTTGGCGGATTCAACCGGGTACTGGGTCCCACAAGCATGACAGAACGTGCTCCTCATCCCACCGTTGCCAACGCCATCTTCAACGATATTCCTGCGAAAATCAACGAAGATGACCGAGCAGCAAGGTGAGAAACGGAGCTGGTGTTAATAACCTATTATTAAAGGCTTAAATAATGTATTCTATTGTGAGTATTATTTAGGTCAAAATGAGATACAATATGCAAACAAATAAACTTAAAATGAAGAAAATAGTAGTAAGCATGTCAGTTTGAGCTTTCCTACAAGGTGTACTTCAAGCACTTCATGGTAAATGTATGTGATATATTTTAACTTAATGTTAGTGTCAGCATTACGATCACCTAAGTAAACAGAACCTGCAGCTTTACGGCTTGCATTATTATTTACGTCCGAATTATGCAAGATGTACAGCTTCTTTTGTTTATGGCAGCATTCTTGCTGGACTGCGTTCATTAAAGGTTCAAAGGTTACTGAATGGGACTGGAATGTACTCTATCTGTATGCAATACGCCAATAACAGTTTACATCCACTGTATAGTAGTTGTATTTTGCTTTTTTGTATTCATTTTTGTTAGCAAACCTGTTAGTGAACTGGCTCACCTAGATATGTAGGTGTCTACTTTCTTCTTGTTGATTGCCGTTCCCGACTGAGGGCTCCTGACAGAGCCATAGCCAGAGCCCGCAGCTCGGGTCTTACTTCCCATACTGAGAGGAGAAACATAAGGAGAAGAACGAGGATGTGTAAAATGCAAAACACGTGGGTTTGTAAAGACAGAAACTGTACTTTTCAGGTTCAAAACTCACATTTGAGTTAGCCCACTGTACTATAAATACAACCTGTTATTCTTATGAAGCCATCAATTAAGTCAATCATAGTGTTAACAATATCTTCATATGAGCACTGACCCTGATGGAGGGCTTGTGAGGCCGGAGGGATTACTCCTCACTGAACCTGCAGAAGAGACCTTACTAGATGGGATCCCTAGAGCAAAAGAGAGAAAAGCCGAATCATTTCATTAAAAAAATAAAATAAAAAAAGGGTCACAAATATACAGAACAGGTGTGAACACGATCGAAAGAGCTGTGCCCATACCTGTGGGTTGTCCAAGGCCAGATCTCTGGGGTAAACGAGAGGGGGTTGAAGGGATGGATGACACAGCAGGAGAGTTGGCTTTCTTTACAGAAGCAGGAGGCTTGCACTGATAGAGAGAGAGAAAGACAATGGAAAATAAACAAGTAGTTGTCATTAAAAAACTAAACATTAGCCATAGAGGTCATCAACACAGTCACTCTACTTGGAAACACAGAAATCGGGATAGGACACACAGGTCAAGTATCACTATGCTATAGTTTTCATGACCAAGGACAGACCATAATGTACAATGCGTGAAGTATGGTTTGGCTTTACAAACTGGTATACAAATATGATGTTAACTTCTGTGAGGAAGAGAGTTGAAAACAGTGTCTGAGCTGCACAAATCCACAGAAAATATTGTTTTTAAATGGCACACTGGGATACAATGTTTTCTTATTATGATGGGAACAAAAACTCAAATGATTTGGGCCCTGCTGTTTTTATTGGCTTCCTAATTAACTACCAGTCATGCGCCATAGTTGTTGGGGGTAATTCTACGCCTGCTGCAAGCGGGCGTCTAACATTGGTAATAACGGAAAAGGAATTATTGTGAATTCACAAACAGCACTTCTTAAATTGTAAAGAATTGTAAATAACGTAAGATTGAGAGTTGGCTGGCCATGTATCTGGACGAGGGTGGCCGCGTAGCTATCTACACATACAGTACACTCTAATCGTTATTAATACCGTGGGTAAACACAGCTGTTCTAATTATAACATCCGCATGTGCAATGTATCAGATCAGATCGGATCTGCAATGAGAAATTAATGCTGTAATGCTGGATTTAGAAAGAAATCTAATGTAGAAAATTCAACTTTGTTGGAAATAATATTTTCCAACAAAAACACAAATTGTCAAACATTCAGCGGTGCAGCGTGTGTGCATGTGTGTACCGGTGTGCGACCGGGAGGCTTCTTGACATCTCCTAACTTGCCCTTGGTGGGCATTCGGGCAGCCTGCTCCTGGCAGAACTTGATGTGTCTGTCCGCTGCACCCTGGTTGAACCTCCGCTCACAGAAAGGGCACTGGACATAGTCTAAAGACAAAACAGGTTAGTGAGAAAACCCACATAAATCCACTCAAGTGACATAAACCCTGTGTACAGGGACACTCGTCAGTCCTGCTCATTGAGGAAGGTCCGTCTTGTATGCGTGTTTTCCTTTTCTTCTGCAACTGTCAACATTTTCATTTGGGATTCGAAATTGTGGAGGCAAAACAATGTCCAGCTCATCTTTACAATTGGTCAGTAATGGTTCCTACTTTCACATTCACTGTGTCAAACATTATTTAAATAAAATAATCACCAGACCTCGATCACGAGCTACTATGTTCATTATGAAGTGTTACTTAACCGTAAGCAGTCAAAGTGTGTTTCTGTCATTCTTCCTTTGCTTAATTCCACTCTGCAAAGAGCTATGCGTTACCTGGGTCATAAGTAGGAGGAGGAGGTGGGGGTAATGGTCCGCCATCTTTCATGACCTGACTGACGACCTTGGCAGCCCGGATGGTAGCGATGAAGTCCTCGTGTTTTTTGCGCCAGTTGGATGGCTTCTTAGGAGGTTCTGCCTGGCAGGAGGCAACACAGACCAGACGCGCTGTTACACCAGCTGTTTTTGTTGTTGATTTATTTGACCACAACCGTAGCCAAAGGTTGACGTTATCATGGTAAACCTCATAACTGTCATTCAGAGAGGGCTGTTATTATTTGAACTGAATGTCTCCTTATTATTTATGTGCATACTGAAAACTGGTTGTTTTTAAAATGAGGTCACCTACGTGTCCTCTTGTCACGCTCGACTTTAAATGATCTAAAAGGAAGAACATGCTACTGTGCCACCGGGATGCTCAAAAGCCAGTTGTAATCTGAAATTGTACCTTGACCAAAACGATTATGTTCTTATTTAAGTCTGAAAATTCCTATAATTTAATTTGTGGTTGTAATAAAAGCATCCCCTTTCTTTCCATAATGGCAGTCTGAGTATTATCAAAAGCTGATGATTTCTGACAGAAGTAGTTCACTGAGCGTCCCCTGAGCTGTTTCTGTGGCAACACTGACTTCCTACTTCCTCCTATGCACTTTAGAGTTAATTAAGCATGTGTGCCTGACAAACGAAGTTGATTTGGGGAGAACTGAAGCTAATGTTCCTTTATTCCTTCTAACCATCCACCAGTTACAGTATATTCCTCAATACCGTGACTATGAGATACATTTCTATATAATGGTGTATTCTGATAAACTCAATCAACCATTTCATCATTACGGGCTCCAAATTAAGTACTTCCTAAGTACCACATTATGTGTGGTACAGAAAGAAGCACATAACAACCTGTGTTGTTCTGGGATGTCCTGTTCATGCGAGAAAACTGTGAGTACTGTTTTCCACTGTGAGGGAAGAGTGAGTTTGAGTGTCCAGCAGTTAGTTGAAGCAAGGAGAAATAAGAAAACAAATGTATATGTATTTAATACTATAATTAACTGGGGACAATTACAATCACAAAGATTAGCACATCTTGATTACTCAGAATGACCGGAAAGGAACAGTGGGTGAGATTTAGTGATAACTAGTGGTGAAGATGCAGATTGTAATTAACTAAATACTCCACTGCTCACTCCTCCCTTTCCAAGTGTACCTTCAGGTAGGGATAGGATTTTAGTACAAGGAGGTCCTCTTATCAATACATTTTCATGACTAAATGATTGCTTTTAAAAACACAAATGGAACCTTTAACACAAATACATTTTGAACAGGAATAGAAGTCCTTTATAATTTAGATATAACTAAATATTGGTTGAAGAGCAGCAACGGTTATGTTCACAACAGCAAAGCCATTACACAAAGTCATTAATAACTGGAAACAAATCTAAAATGTCAAGACATGAACAACATTTCTGAGAGAAGTTTATAAATGGTAATAATCAATAATGAAGAATACAGACATTGCATAGTATGCCATACCTTCCGTCCTCTGTCCTGGCTGCTTTGTCTCAGCCAGCAGAGAAGTTTACAAGAACAAACTAAGATAAACAAACTACAAACCAACAGCTATTGTTCATGCGTGTTTCCGTGCTGTGGGTGAGAGACTGCGGACAGAGCTGATTGAACTGGGTTTTGTTTTTCGATAACATGTTCATACTTGTTGAACAGATGTATTGATAGAGTGTGGGCTTTTTACTCACTAACAAGCAAAGCTGTGTTCAACTTGGTTCACTTCAGTGTCTCCATCGCAGCCTCTCTGCCTCTGCTCTGTATGCTACTCAGTTATGTGTGTGTGTGTGTGTGTGTGTGTGTGTGTGTGTGTGTGTGTGTGTGTGTGTGTGTGTGTGTGTGTGCATACGTTGTCACACTGCTCCTTTAAATGACTTGGGAGTTCATGACAACCTCTACGATGGCCGTGCCATGTGTGAAGCTCGATATTCTTAAGGTGAGTTGTCGAAGAGTAAGAGTGATAGTCTACAACTGGTTTAGAAGAATTAGTGCAGCTTGAGAAGATACGGGGTAACACTGTCAACACTTTAATGGTTAGAGAAGATTTTATTATAAGAACTACATATAAAGATATAAAGATAACTATCAATTCAGTCATTTGAAAAACTTGACATGCCTCCAGACTATTTCAGCCAAAGAAGAGAAACCAGTGTCTATGAAGCCACTAAAAACTAATGCACACACAGAAAGAAAGGACAACTGAAAAAAAAGACAAATCAACTTACTTTCCCAGTGGAAGATGAACTTTGTGACTGAAATACAATTGTAGGTTCTACATGTATTTAGGCTGAATGTTGCATATTCAAAGCAGGTCTTGCTGCCGATTCTTCACATTCCACACTGAGATGTACAACTTTGAGCAGGTTTTGTCTCTTCCTTATAACAAATCTTCAAAATTGTCAGTTGGATATCCGCCTAAGATGTCGTCTTACCTTTGGTTTGAGGGGTTTGAGCGTGGGGAGGTCTGTACCCTCAGCTCTCTGTCGACTAGAGTCAAAAACCTTCCTCTTTTTGGTTGCTGACTTTTGGCAAATTTTAGCATGCTTCACCTGTAGGGAGGGGAAAGAAATGCACAAGATACAAAAACTACACAAACGTAATGGATTTCGTTTTTTCTTTTAAACATTTGAGGTTTGTGCCTTGCTTTTACCCTCTCTGCCTTTTAATTTTTTCCAATCACAATTCCAAAATGATTTGTTGTTGTTTTTAAAAAGAGACATATATGATTTATGGGACAGCAGGTACATAAATAATGCCTTATAGGTACATAATATGGGCCTTCTCGTTATATCCCTGTACTTTTCTTGGTATTATCACTACAGCATATATATTCATATCTTTTTTCTTTTTCTTTTACCAGGACTTTAGGGAAGAACCATCTGCTACAGGTGTTGCATTGAGTCAGATCCCCAGCAGGAGGAGCATCACTGTCTGCAAGAACAAAAGATGAAATTGGGATTATGGTGAACTTTTAATACCACAGAGAACATATATGGACCAGAGCTGGACACTTTTACCCTACTTCTAAAACTACCAAGGTGTACACAAACATTGGGTTTATTTAGACAGACCACAGGCGACAAGTTATTTCATTTGACGCGGACTCCACCATTCATTTCCCAAGGCTGAAGAACAGACTGGAAGTAACGTCCGTCAGACAGTAACGTTAGCTAGTCTTTCAGACTCCAACACGTCGTGCCGTTATTCACCTACATTGAACGGCTACATGCACAACCAGGCTCTCGTGCGTGTCGCGGTCAGCAGCAAGCTAACGCCGGGTAGCTCCTAGGGCTGGTGTCGGGATCACACCCGTTCAGAGACAGTCGCGAGCTAGCTTCATCTTTGGCCCTGACGTTACCGAGCATTACTTGGGCTAAATCCCAAAGAGAAAGAGAGGTCGCTGACGAAAATGCAACGCTAAAGCAGCGAGGAGCCCGTTCATTTGAAATAATGAAAACAGAGAGGCTGTAAGCACGACTTTCCCACGAAACGTCGAACTAAATAAACACATAAAACCGCAATTTCGTTCACCTTCAAATTCTTCCATCATTAGGTTTCCTCTTGTCTGATGCTGCTGTTGTTACAGACGGCAAACAGTAGTAGCCAGAGGAACTGAGAGGATTCCCCCCAACTCACTTCCGGTTTCGTCAAAATACGGAAAGCAGTTATAAATTGGTATAAATCACCTCGCTTTCTCCCACCAAAATATTGCAACAGTTGCAATATATGCCGAATGCAGCTCTATTTAGGGTCTTTGTAAGTTACTTGTAGTGTTGTGACAACTACATATTTAGGAGGTTACTCTCGCATATGCAAAATATGGCTATATGATAGTGGGCGTGTTGTATTATGAGGATTTTGTCATAATATTAGCTCATTTATGTATCATCTATATGCAGTTCTGTGTAATTGATCATATTCAGTTTGTAGGATCTTCCCTGTGACATCATAATGCAGGTATGTCGGTCTAACAGTCACTGGTCTGTCGTGGGCTGGAAATGAGTGTGAAGCCTCTTGACATCACTGATCTTTGGCTTCCAATAGCAACTAGATTGTGTGGCGCCTCTTCATGTGCTAACATCCGAGTATTTCATTGGCTGTTAGCGCTCGGTTCAGCTCATGGGTTCTTCGTACAGCGATGGGGCGTTGGAGGTAACCCCTGTTCTCCCGTCCACATCATTATGTCTAAATGTGGCATTACATTTAGGCAAAATCACCTTTCCTTATGTTACTTAAATCTACTAACTTATGGAGCTGCAAGGGCAGAACAACAACGTTGGCATGCTCCAGTGATTTAATGAGTCGAACATATGCGTTGACATGTGACATGTAAGATATACACGTAGTAATGTATTGTATTGTAAGTGTGCCTTTAAACACTTGACTTTCTAAACCTTGTCCGCTGATGGACCTCATAAGATGACTGTGATCATAGCTCCCAAACAATGAAACTAGTGTATTCTCTTGTTGTGTTTGTTGGCTCAAACACTCTCAGGGCACTCGGACGTTTCCAGTTTGGCATATTGAGGACATGTGTCATCTGAATGGTTTAATTCACATCCAGATGTCATGAGGCCAGTAAACGGTGTTACTGCTGCCTTCAACACAACATGGTCACTGTTCTCACACTGGCTCTCTGTCATGGTCTCCCTCTCCTCTGTCTGAAGAACACACTCTGCCTCTCTTTCCCTCTCTCTCTCTCTCTCTCTCTCTCTCTTTCTCTCTCTCTCTCACACACACACACACGCACACACACACACACACACACACACACACACACACACACACACACACAATATATATATACTGTCAGGGCAGCATATGCAAATGTACTGTTAACTGTTTCTGTGGCAACGCCATTGCAGTTTCTCAATATCACTGTGATATATACACTACCGTTCAAAAGTTTGGGGTCACTTAGAAATGTCCTTATTTTTCAAAGAAAAGCACTGTTTTCTTCAATGAAGATAACATTACATTAATCAGAAATACACTCTATACATTTTTATGACTATTCTAGGTGGAAACGTCTGTTTTTTTAATGAAATATCTACATAGGTGTATAGAGGCCCATTTCCAGCAACTATCACTCCAGTGTTCTAATGGTACATTGTGTTCTTAGAAGACTAATGGATGATTAGAAAACACTTGAAAACCATTGTGCAATTAGGTTAGCACAGTTGAAAACAGTTATGCTAGTGAGAGAAGCTATACAACTGCTGCAAATGGAACATTCTTTGATGAAAGCAACATTTGAAAAACAAAATTAATATTTCAAATAAAAATCATTATTGCTAACCTTGTTAATGTCTTGACTATATTTTCTATTCATTTTGCAACTCATTTGATAAATAAAAGTCTGAGTTTTCATGGAAAACACGAAATTGTCTGGGTGACCCCAAACTTCTGAACGGTAGTGTACCTATTGGCCTAGTTCTTTGATTTTTACCGATCAATATGTTGAATGGATGCAAGCACTAATCTGGTTTATGTCATCAACATAATTGAATAAGCCACTGGAAATTCCGAGAGCGGGTGATGAAAGTTAATCTCGAACCCTGACTGTTTCATGCCGCTTCAAAATAAGTGCTTTATTTTGAAAAGGTACCAGGAAATAGTTGTATTCTGGCATCTGCTTGATGTTTTTAAACCCTCCGTCGTGTGTGGAATCCCGGAGTGGCTTTCAAGCTGATGAGTAACCCCTGCGAACACTGGGAAGCCCGTCAACCCAAACAGGTACCATGCTGATAATAATAATAATAATAATAACAACAACAATAACAATTGTAGGAATAGAGTGTGCATGGCATGCCGCGGCATCGTATCTACACGTGTATATTACATCCAGGCTGCGTTAACAGGCACTGACTGATCTCAATGGGAGTCTTTGTCAACGGTGAATTGCTGTTGTGTTTTTGTAAAGGTTAGATCTTTACTGATTACAGTTATGTATCAGAGAACCAACTGCGCACGACACTTGATGCGCTGTAACGCCTCCACTTAGCTCTTAATAGACGATATTATTATTAAACTGCTCAAATAAAGGTTTTTCAAGGTTTACAGACCATGGCATTTAATTGGCTTCGATATTAACCCTGCCATACACACACACACGCACACACGCACACACACGCACACAAAGACCCAGTTAGAATAACATTGGCATATGTTTGACTCAATTCCTTCCCTCCCCTTGCACTTTTCTGTTTTATAATCAAAAGGTTGCAGATAGGACCACATCCCCCCCCCCCCCCCCCCACACACACACTTTCTAGTCAGTGACAGAGAGGACACCGCACGCGCGCCTGCCTTATTTCAGTGCTTTGGAAACATTTGTTCTGAGCATGTGCTCCATATTGTTGTTCAGACCAGCTGAGCTCTGGTTCCCCCTTGGGAGCGAGTCAGTAAGGACAGCAGAGCTTTGCCTCTGCAAGGGCAGGACACATCTCTGTGGGCCGCGCGCACACACACGAACACACGCGCAGCTGAACTGCTTCTGTTTTGCTGCATGCATGTTGCTTAAATAATGTAAACAGTCAATTCATATTTCATAGAATATGAGCATTTGAAATGCAATGTCAAGAATGTGTTGTCACATAAAAGTACTCTTCAGTCTAAAATATCCACATTTACAGGCAGTATCAAATTGTCATTTGTTAGTATTGTGCTTCATGTTCTTTAGATTTGGACTATAATGTTATACATAATTGAAAATGTGAGCATTAAACTCTTGATTTCTTGCCTTCTGGTGGATTGTTATGCACCATGGTATTTGTTATGTAAACTCAATATAATACAGCAAGCTCTCGGGCTCTTCTATATCACGTTTAAATGTGAATTCTGCTGTCAATCAATTGTAATCATTGATTGTTTTCTCTGTTAAGTCAATGTAGGCATAATTTACTCTTCCCTCCTCTTCTGTGTCTTTTTAGTTTCGAGAAGTACCTTCTTTAAATGTGCATGTTGCATCTATTCACCTCGGTACATACCAATTTATTTGAATTAATTTATAAACCCCAGAGCTCATTTGTGTTTGTGAAAGATTAGTTCAAAGATTCCTGCTCATGTTCAAAACAGTCTGCACTGAGAAGTTGTAATATATTGAGAAAAAAAGTAATATATTGAGAAAAAAAGTAATATTTTACAAAAATAGACTCGTACTTTAATGAGAATAAAGTCATACTATTTCAAGACAAAATCAAACAAGCTGCAATACAAATGGCAAGTTTAATTATGATTATAATAACATTTGCTAATGACTGTTCTGGACATCGGTGCATGGTCGGCAGAGCCATTTTTTGTCTTTTGATCAATTATATTGGCTAAATGTACTTTATCAACTTAGATTTTGGTTTGAACACTTGACATTTTCAATTAATCCTCTAAAGGTCTAACGGGATATAGTCTTTATCGTGCAGATATTCATTTTAAAAAATACACCATCACTGTTTCTCTGACATGATGCACTAATTCTCTGCATTTACACTGCAGAGCAGTCATCCTGTGTCTCTTGCTTCCCCATGTTGAGGCTGGCAATTGTATATGGACGCCGTCTGTTGGGTCTTGCCCCTCTTGACCCCATTTTGAGAATGGCAGCTGAGTGGGAGCATGCTCTGATGATGACATATCCAGAAATAGCCATGGCCAATCACAGTCTGCTCGTCTCTGGAAATAGCCATAGCCAGTTAAAACCACAACATTTAGAACAGAGAACAAACTAATCAATCCAGTAGATGTCCAAAGGGAAATGAAGTCTCAGAAATGCCGTTTTTTCTTTGTACTATAAAATAATGTAAAATAAAAATATATATATTTTAATTTGTGAAAATGTGACAGGGAAACCTGAAACTACTTGCCGTAGGGCGGCCTTTACCCAGGCAGATTAATTCAGAGTGTTAGATTGTCAGCAGAGGGGTTTAACCTAAATCTCTGTGACAGCTCCCTTCCTGCTCAATGTTTACTAAAAGTAGGATGTCATTTGAATACAGCAGTGTCCTCCCAGTCCCTTGTGCCATAATTACCCCTTTGAGTGTGTGTTTTGGGTTTCTGTACTGCATCAGTTCAAGAGCACCCTGAATTGGGTTTCCACTCCACTGCCCATGCAGTATATAGCCTATTCCTTCTCCAGGATATGTCTCCTCTGTGGTGTTGCCTGTACCCTGGACTGAGATTAAAATAGATTAATCAGGGATTAGGTCATCAAATAAAAGTAGGGAGGGATGTATTGAATGAGAGCATGGGTCACCCTCTGTGTCACCGTCTTCATGACATGAACTGACGATGCATTCATTGCGCATTGAGCTGGTTATAATAAATCAGGCAAATTCTCAGCATTTCAGTCGTTTTCCTCGAAACGGATGTAGCGCTTGTTGATTTGTGTGTGTACCTGTGCTGCTGTGTGCGCCAGGCCCTGCTATGGTGATGCATGTCAGCGATGACGGATGTGGAGGTGACCTATGAGGACTTCATCTCCTCTCGGCGGTCCGGCCGCAGGAACGCCATTCACGATATCCCAGCAGCCACCGGAGCAGAGGGAGCCGCTGACCTGTCACAGAGTCTGGCACAGCTCAACCTCGACAAGTCAGGTGAGAAACATCACTGCGGCGATCTGAGGTGCACCGGTATAGCGAATAACCGAGGAGGGAATGAGACGCAGGTGAGGGAGGTAGGCCGAGATGGCCAGGTAACTTCAAAAGGAGGAAAGGGGAAACAGGTGTGTAGATGGATGGGGCAGTCAGGTGATTGGGAAATGAGGGACAGTTTGGTGGCATTTGGTAGATGCATGGAAAATAGCTAAATAAAGAAGCCTTGGGAATACTGTAAATGTGTCTGAAGAGATGGACAGCATGGCAGAATGAGCAGCAATATGTGTGAGTGAGGCAGACAATGTGACACATATTTTCCACAAGGGCCACGATAAACAATTGAGTAGGAACATGTTAAAACATTAAAATGTGTTGCAATCCATCAAAATGAACACTGGACATTGCAGTGTCATTGTTGATACTACCACCAGGGGATGCCAAACGCATAAAGTTCTCATTTTTGTATATAGCTATTTGTCTGTTTCCCAACATTCATGCTGACAGGTGGGAATCCCACTGGCCTCACCTGCAAAGCACGAGAGACACCATATAGTTGGTTGTATAGATTCTGGTTGCTGAGTCTTATGTGTGTGTTGTGTTCTTTGGACGTTTGTCCTGTTAAGCAAATACCATTTGTCAATGAAGGAAAGGGAGGGATACCATTTAAACAATGTATCTTATTTTTTTTTTCAGAATACAATTATTATACAAAGCAGAGTATATTTAATCTATATTATTTTAAATAGTAATTCTGTACAAATCTAGAGTTGTACTAACTTCGAAGGCCTTGCATATCACGTATTGCTCACTTATACTTCCTTATATATCTTATTGTGTGAGAAACCATATAGTTGGCTGTATAGATTCTGGTTGCTGAGTCTTATGTGTGTGTTGTGACCTTTGGACGTTTGTCCTGTTAAGCAAATACCATTTGTCAATGAAGGAAAGGGAGAGATACCATTTAAATAATGTCCCTTATTTTTTTTTAAGAATACAAATATTATACAAAGCAGAGTATATTTAATCTATATTATTTTAAATAGTAATTCTGTACAAATCTAGAGTTGTACTAACTTCGAAGGCCTTGCATATCATGTATTGCTCACTTATACTTCCTTATATATCTTATTGTGTGGAGGTGTGAGGGTCAACCTAAGTCCTATATGTAAAATCTCATGTTATGAAATTTAATGATTTGGTGTAAAAGAATTCAAACAATGTTCGGAGCGAAAGCAAAGTCACTGCCTGTACAAAGTTTTTTTTTTCAATACATGAGTGTAAATATGAGTTGAGAGATGTTTGGATGTTTGGAAGAATGTGTAACTCATTTTAGATTTTCAAAAGGATTGTTTATAAAGCTGCTTTTACGGGTTACAAGTGCTTGAAATATATCTTCTTTTATATCTAATTATCTTGAGGGTTATTTCATTAATAAGAATTCAGTATATGAATATATAAGCATTATGCTTCTGCCTTTACCATTTCAGTCATATTGTATATTAGATTATGTATAGGCTTGACTCATTGTATGATATGTGATGACTGAATAAAACACTACGACTATTTACACGACCTTAAAACGTGAGCCTTTGTGAGTTGATTCCTCGTGGTTCTATACCTCGGTGTCTGCTGTTCCTGCTGTTTACTTATTCGCTGATTTACCCAACCTCATTTGCATCGCTGACTTCACAACTCGTTACTAATGCATGAAACTGACTGTCTGTCCCTTTCTCCCTCTTCCTCTTTGTCTGTTAGGGGATGAGGAAGAAAACACTGCTAAAGAAGAGGAGACTCAAGCGGAGGGCAGCTAAACTGACATGTGTGGACTCAAACAACCGCTTCTTCTTGTCTCCCTGATACCTGAATGCCATTCTCACTCACAGGCCATTTGCACCGAATGGCTGTGAACAGACACGGCAAATCCTTTACTCCCGCCACCAGGACGTCATTGCCATGGCGACCACAGCGGAGTTCCCCTTTTGCACTTGGGTGTGTTTCGATGTCCTTAAAATGCCTTTCCGTAATGGCTGCTGATGTGATATGAGATGGGATGCATGAACGCAGCATGACTTCAAAAACAAAAGTCACTGTCACAGTCCTCGGAGGAAAGGTAGAGAAGAGGAAAGAGGCCATTCAAGGTTTTTTGGGGCAGGCAATATTGTTTCCACTGAATTAGAAAGTTGTCTTCCCTCCCCTCATCGCCAGTGATGTGGCTGAAACACTTCCAGGGAACCGAGGACAGTGTTCGGACATGTACTCTTCCTCTGCTCTCCTTGCATCTGCATCTGCACACGTGTGCTCCCACTATCAGTTCTCACTGTTGACTGTTCCCAAACTTCCTAAATTATTTTCTTGTTTATTTGGGGCAGTCCTAGCCATATCAATCTATTGGATGTGGTTGAATTTGTTATGTCACAATGACGCTTCAGTGTTTTCCAAACTGAACATCCCAAGTGAGGGTGGTATTGGTGTTTTGTATATAATGCAACAGTTGAGCACTTTTAGTTAAACATTGATTGGTCAGACAAGGCCTGTCAAATTCAGGATAATCACAGCACAGCGTTTCGTCAGTAACACTATTGATCCGCTCTTTCATTCTGTCAACACGTTTAAGACTAAAATCGAAGCAAAAGGACATGAACAGGCTATGAACTCTTGAACTAAGTTCTGTTTCACTGGCTAGCCCTCTTGTTTTTGGCTTTGCTCTTCCACTCTGACCCGTGACCTATTTATTTTCCACCCTGAATGAAACATTAAAAAAAACATTCAAATTCAAAACATTGTAGCGGTTTTATTCTACATCTTTACATATAGATGGGAAACAAATGTCTGACATTCAGTTTTAAAATGCAAATGACCTTGATTTCCATTTCTTGGATTCACTTTGTGAACATTTTGTGACTTTGTGTGTCGGACGCCATAACTTAAAATGTTAATTGTGAGACTTATTGCTGACTTATTGCTGTGGCAAATAGCTTTGGAATAATATTTTTGAAATAAGGTTCTAACTTTTCCATACATCTTATGTGAAACTAAATCTAGTCCGGTGGGTACTCATATTTATATCTTCCCTCTCATCGTCTTTGGCTGTTCTATGGAGAAGACGGTTGACTTAGGTGCTGGTGATGGATACAGGAGTTCTTCTCTTAGGTACAAGGTGCACAAAGTTGTAAAACGTGTTTTATAGTCTACACACAAAAGTGGTATAATATAATATGTCCTAGTTATCGATACACTGCTGTTTAGCATATCCAAATGTGTGTCTGCGAGTGTGTGTGTAGAGATGTATTTTGTTGGCATATTTGCAATTACACTGATCGCACTGAAGTGCACTAGTATGTTATTTAGAATGTATTATATTACTGTTTATTGGCGGCGTGTATTTCTTTGCATTGTGGGGTGTTTGTCAGAATGATTATTGTTGTGATTGGACAGAATGCCTATTTTGCATTTCACATTTCCCTCGTCAGTCAATCTTTAATTTTAAACTTCAGCGAGTACCACAGCTCTCAATAAGTTATAACAATCACATTTGTTGAAATGCCCTCTGAAGTTTTCTATATATAATTCATATAACACTGACATACTTTACTAAAACCGATGACATCACTTGGCTTGCTTTGTGAAATGTTTAAGACCGAATTAGAAATTAAATGACATGCTCGTAGAATTGACAATGTTTACATAACATGGACAGGTCCAGACAGGTCCAGACAGGTCCAAACTGAGTCAGGTATAGTGTGATATAATGACAAGTAGTGATAGTTGTGTAGTGGCCTAGAGCGCCCATGATCATGTTGAATTTTACCTATTGTTTGTTCATGAGTTGCATCACTGTGTTGTCAATGACTTAATGTGCCCTCACATTTAGTTTGGATGTGCCATAAATATCACAGGTGATATATAAAATAGTGTCATGATAGGTCCATGGCCCAATCCCAATGTCCCCCCAAAGGCCTTAGACCCTGAACCCTCAGGGATTGACTGACCTGGTAAAGGGTTGAGGGTGAGAGACTGTAAGGGCTTGAAATTATGAAAATATGAATGGGACGGCAATTATCATGTTACCATGACAAGGGCAAAAACAAATATTACGTACAGTTGTTGGTATTAATTTGAACTTGTCACTCTGTCCTCACAAGATGAGAGATCATTTCAATAAATGAATTTACTTGTTTTTGTCAAAACAACTTCAATGACGAGTGTCTGATAAATAAGTCGTTGTAATATAATTATTGCTTACATACTCTGATCTCATTTGTTTTTACGTTCCATCTTTAATCCTTACCGTTTCTGAGAAAATGTCATTTGTGAGGCTGAAAATCCATGTGCCCTCTTTGTTTACCTCTGTATACGTCTCCACGCTTCCTCTGGTAACCCCGTGCTTAGCATCACATTGCTATAGATTGTGGGTAAAAGGCCCATGCGTGACTGCTCGTTATGAACCCTTTTCGCAATAAATAACACTCACAGAATAATAAACCGATAACCTGACCTCAACATGCATCTACAACCTAATTACATTCGCTTGCAGATTGCACAGCTTATTAATATATAACTGAATAGATACTGTGGTTAAAGGGCTCTATGATGTTGTAAGATGTTAGGTTGAGTTGACTAAGAGTTCTCTAGGAATGAGGCCCAATCTCAATGTCTCAATCTCTAAGGCCTTAGACCCTGAATCCTCAAGGACATAATGACGTCACCTGGTAAACGGTCAAGTGTGAGAGACTGTAAGGGCTTGAAATGGTGTAAATACGAATGTTCCCATGACGTCAAAAAAATGACATCTCAAAATTGAAATGTGACATGTATGTCACATTGGGTGTTAATGGTGAACTTTTTTTATTAATAATATAATTCATATTAAAAATAATTGTTTACATTTGTTTGAATATGCTTTGAATTGAACAATATAAAATACATTAACTAATATAATTGAATCAGCCAAATTAACTAAGCATATCATAATCATTTTTATTATTGTGACATATGTCACATTAGGTTTTTCGTAAAACTTTAGGTTAAATTCCCGGTGTGTGTGTATGTATGTGTAATGTATGTGTAATGTATGTGTAATGTATGTGTATGTACGTGTAGGTATGTGCTGCAGCTCATGTACTCACAAAAACTAAGAAAAGAGATCACATTACTCCTGTATTAGCTGCTCTGCACTGGCTCCCTGTAAAATCAAGAATCACATTTAAAATTCTTCTCCTCACCTACAAAGCCTTGATTGGTGATGCACCATCATATCTTAAGGAGCTTGTAGTACCATATTGCCCCACTAGAGAGCTGCAATCATTAAATGCGGGGCTACTCGTGGTTCCTAGAGTCTTCAAAATGTGGATGTGAGCCAGAGCCTTCAGTTATCAAGCTCCTCTTTTATGGAACCAGCTTCCACTTTCAGTCCGGGAGGCAGACACAGTCAGCTCATTTAAGAATAGACTTAAGCTTTTCCTCTTTAATAGTGCTTATAGTTAGGGCTGAATCAGGTTTGCCCTGGATGAGCCCCTTGATATGCTGTTATAGGCCTATAGGCTGCTGGGGGATGTTTTAGGATACACTGAGCACCTCTCTCCTCTTCTCTCTCTCCTTATGGATACATTTACATCTCTCCATTGCACCTTATTAACTCTGCTTCCTCCCCGGAGTCGTTGTGACTTCACGTCTCATAGGGTCCATTGGACCTGGCTGTGTCTGATGCCTGGTGAGCCGGCCTCCTGCCATGGACCCTGCTGATGCGGGTTATTTTTATTTTTGGAGAGTTTTTCCTGATCTGATGTGAGGTCCTGGGACAGGGATGTCGTATGTGTACAGATTGTAAAGCCCTCTGAGGCAAATTTGTAATTTGTGATATTGGGCTATACAAAATAAACTGAATTGATTTGAATTGAATGTGTCACAACGATATTTATTTATATTATACAGTTTGTTCAAGAAATGTGTTCACAGCAGGTTCAATATAATAAAGGAGATGTTATGTAAAAGCATAGGCTGGGGATAGGCAAGGCAGCTCCTCCACAAGTGCAGCTCAAAGTGTCCCTTTATATTGACAATAGAAACACTGTCTTTCTGTCCAAAGACGTTCTGCACTGTACCAAATAGACTAATCTTTTAGATTACATGGATGGAAGTTAGTGATGCTAGGTTATTGAGAAGAAGGGATTTGGCAACAGATGATAAGCTGTAACTGAAGAGATAATTGCTCAAGTGACCCTGTAACTGGAGTGTTGGTTCATTTTTATTTGTTATGCAACTGAAGAATGGGAGCATGTGTTAGAAATGGACATGTTTTATTTTTTAATGAAAAGGAGAAGCACAAATACAATGATCTCATAGCACAATACAATAATGTGGACTACATATCAAATAGCGATATATTTATATATGCACATGCTTAAACAACATTTTGATCCAAGCAAAATCAAGGAATCTGCATCTTTTCTTTAATAAACAGACCAATACAAATTTGTTTTTAAAAAATTGTTTAGACACAATCCTGTAATTATTACAGAGATGAGGTAGCCAATTTTCGGAGTGTTTAAATAGATTCCTGTGCCACACAGTAACGTTTCACATATTTTCTTGTGGGATAAAAAAACCATGCATGTCCTTGTGGAGCGGCGTGTTCACGCATGCTCGAGCTACTTCTTTGAGCGTTCTGCCGTCAAGAATCAGGATAAAACTAGACAGGCCTGGATTGGAGCTGATAACTGATGACAGGACAACACCTGTGAATGGAGAGGACGAGGTTATTGTTCGAGCTCAAAGCAGGATGTCACAAATCGAAGGAATCACATCAAATTACGGCTGGCTTTACAGTCTCAATACAGATATAATCAGTGAGGGATCTTCAGGGGTTGATATTCCTGTCAATTTTTTTGCTGTATAGGAGCGCGCACACACCACATAGATGCATGTCAAACACCACACTGGGTTCTCACCGTCATCTTCTGACTCTCCATTTGGTCTCGGGATGAACACAGGCTCTGACGGCCAGCAGTTGTCTTCACTCCAGTAAACCATTTCCTTGGTGTCTGTGTCAATCTTGACGATCTACAACAGAGAAATAGATTAGGAAACAAGATTACGATTTACTCAGCCTGTACAAACAGCTTATAACAAAGCACTAAAACCTCATGTATCGGCAATTATTTACAGACCTAGCAGAGGGCAAAGAGGCCACTTAATTATCTGGTAGTTTTAATTATAAAACATATAGCAAAAGAAAGTACGTTTTGGAGCTATGTTGAAAGGGAAGACTAACTAATACAACAACGGCATGTCAATGCTGTTTTGACATATTGAGTTTGTTTTTAGTTTTCCGTCTGAGACATTTAAGAAATTGCCAGTTCAGAGTGCTTATCGTGCCCACAAACAATGCGCCCGTGCAGTATCTTGCCCCAACTGCAAGCCATATACTTACGAAAGAGCTGTAAAGTGTTAGAATAGACCTTAGTACTATCAGTACTTGGAACTAAATTCCAACTCTTTTCCTAGTATGAGCTGGGTTGGCCTAAGTCTATATTTAGAGTGACCAAATATCATCAAGATGCTTCCCCATAATGCAAAGTAACAAGCTGCTTTGTTAATCCGTCCATACATCAGCTATACTTGAAACATTAGCTCATCCTCTGAAGGCTTGTGGGTGGGCCTGAGCCAATCCCTGCTGACATTGGGCAAGACAAGTAGTTCACCAAAATATTCTTAGTCATTACAGCAAATCTTTTTGGGTACCACACAAAGGGTAAAGATCCCACCTCAATCACTTTTTGATTTGAATAGAAATTGATTTAAACTTAGCATGTTTGCATAATACAATATTTTTTTTTCCCCTTGGGTATGAAAATATTACAATTACGACATTAAGCTTCACCTGTTTAATGGATGAGCCTGGCATACTCTACTTACATCAAATGTAAGTATTTTTTTCCGGTGGTGTGACAACTATTCATTGCCGTTTCCGTTTGCTTATGCTGCTTTTTAGTCCATATCACAAACACCATTAAAATTCAAAGAAATGCCAGAGCTCTCTTCTGTTGTTGGAATTCTGCGTCAAGTGGGAATGGACAGAAATATCTAATTGTGTAAACAAGGCCGCTTCCTTTAGTTCCTTCCTCTTTGTAGTCACGATACCTCCGGACTGTGCGTATGCAGTGAGACACAAGGGAAGCACTTTGTATAACTCGTGACTTTGAAGCCTCCCAGAGTTGAGCACTTCATTCCATTGTTTCAGGTACATTGATGTACAAGTGTGCCTAGTAGAAAGGATGTGTGGGTATTGAAACCAGAGCCATGAAGTGGTTGGTCTTTGTTGGGGAAACTGCTCATTCTCACATCGTATAGTGTTTCCTACCGTCTGTTGCGTCAACTGGTAATTGTCACTTCTGCACTGTGCTTCCTACCTTTGTAAAAACAATGGTGCCAGGAAGAATCTGTTTCCTAATAGCCCCGTGTTTAAAATCTGTTCTTCAAGAGTCTGCAAGTTTCGGTTCTCTCTTGGAAAATAACACTTAGGAGACTGAAAGAAATCGCAAAGACAGATGTTCCCCCGGGGTCTGTTGCGCAATAGCCAAATAAATAAAATAAAAAAGGAAACGTCACCTTTTTTGCCAGAACAGAATCCTCCACATTGTTCCCGTAGACAAACTGATGCCTCTTGCCATTGAAGTCATAATTCATTCGCGGCAATTCAAAACCTGATGGTAATAAAATGACAGTTTTTGTGTGTTTATGAACAAATAAATTACTCTTAAAGACCCATTCTAGGATGAACTACTTTTACAATAGTTACTTAAGTGTCTATTGATTTTACCTTCACATAAAACCTCTGCTTGGCACATCAGTTTGCCTTCTTTCTCCTTCACAGCACTGGCGGTCGTGTACTTGAGTTTCACCAAGTCCTCTCCAACCGCCACGTCCTGCAAAACATAGTAAAACAAATTTAAAATGAAGAGGAATGTCTTCTCTAAATTCCAGGATGAAATCAACTGGACTTTTAGTCAGAAAACCCACCTTGTCTGACTGGAGGGGAAGTGCAAATCGTTTGTAGCTTGGTCTGGAGTAGTTATCATCTTGCATCCCAGAGTTTTCCTTCAGCTTGCTCAAGTAGAACATGTCATAAAGGCTGTTGTCCTTGTAGGCGATGACATCGAAAACCACGTGACCGTCCTCCTCAAAAGCATTCACGTGGTGGTAGACGATCATCGGCCCAGTGAAGTACTTTGTCTCGACCACTTTGCTGGTCTTTCTGTCTATCAGGTGGATCAGAGTCTATTGAAGACAGACCGTCACAGTTATGTTAACCCAGATTGTATGGTAGATTAGTGCACACTTGTTTCCTCTAATAACTACATCTGCTTCCTACTTAGTTCGGTAGTTTGTATATGAAGAGTGACAAACAAGACAATGAATTAAACTTACGTTTTCCTCTGGGCAGAACTTCAGGCAGCTCGCCCAGTTGACCCCCCTCATGTACGCCGTGGCCATCTTGAGGATGTCCAGTTTGAGAGGCTGCTCGATGAAGATGAAGTAGTTGTCCGTAATGCCGAAGCTGTGGTAGTAGCTGGGTGTGAGCAGGGAGCGGCAGGGGACTGTGCAGATCACCTCCACGTTCTTCAGAGCGGGGACATTCTTGTCTTTGTCTGAAAGGTTTCAAGTAAGGAGCCAAAGTTAAAGAAAAAGACACTTCAAATTGTGTCAATGCATTATTGTTCATTTGTTGGCCTTGAATTGATACATTGAGCATTTAGTCTGCAAGAAGAATATAATGTAATGTAAATTCAGTAAAATAAACCAATATCAGCAGGCACAATTCATCATGGCTGTACTTCATCCGCCCCTCCCGTCCAATTATTAATTTGCATAATCGTGTGCCGTACCTTTACTTTCTCAGAGCAGCTACAGCTGTTATGGAGAGAAAGCACTGAGATGAGTTGAGTGGGTTATGAGGGGGTCACGTACCTTTCTTTGAAACAGCAGGGACTTTGAACAGTATGTATTTAGTCTTGGCCTTGTCTGCTATTGAAGTCCCGATGTTGTAGGCGTTGCCCTCTTTGTCATAGTGCGGATGGGACGATGACAAGTTTACCGGCAGGTATTTCATGTAGTCCACCTGTTTGTTCAGCAACTCATGAGCCCCGAGATCGATTCACTTGCATGTGTGCTAATAGTGGTAATCATTAGTGAGTGATCAAGGTTAGCAAATTACTTTACCTTGTCCTGAGTTTCCAGTGTCACAGGATCAATCTTGCGGATGTAGTTGGTCTCTGAGGTGGCGTAGTAGTCATTTCCGTATTTAATGAAATTGCTCGCGCCGTTGTCAGTGAAGTCGGGCACTGTGTGGTTGAGAAAGGTTATCGCCCTGAAAAGGAAGAAGACATATTATATATTGGAAAAGGGGGTTAGGGGTTCATCCAACACAAAAGACACTTTTTGCTCATACTGAGGGGCATGTAAAGTGTGTGTGACTCATTCCCATCTCAATGATAAATTAACAACATGAAGAGATGAAGCAGGGGGTTCTCACAAGACTGATAATCCTCATATTAAACGGTTAGGTTGCATCTCAATGATTTCCTGTCGTTAGTGTATTGCAGATGTTCCGAAGAAGTTTTCAAATGAATGTAAAACATACAAATACATACAAATAAACAATGGAGACTGGACGTTTTTAAGATATAAAGTAAGAGGACAACAATGATGGCTGAAAGGGATAACTGAAATGCTGAATGTGATTTGATTCAAATTAAGGGCATGCTCACTTGACAATGAAATTCTTGCTTGGGTCTGGGTAAGCCATTGTCCCCATTTCGGACACAACGATTCTGTTTGCAGCCATGTTGCTTGTGTAGGTGTCACTTCTTAGAAATCTGCTTCTGTAAGTCACTTCGCCTGAAAAAAGAACAACAAAAAACATGGCAATGCGTTTAGTGTCTCGGCGCACATATGCGTAATGATCGTACAATAAATGATGATAAAAAAAAAACAACAACACCAACCATCTTTAATGGCGAAGCTGTTCATGATGGCCATCCCATCGAACCAGTGGTCGTAGCTGGTGGCCCCCACAGAAAAGATGCCGGGGCCATTGCGCAGCAGGGTCCCTTGCAGCCAGCTGGGAATACTCCCTAAAGCAACGCAGGAAAGCACACACCTGTCAGAGCCACGCCGTGCAGCGTATCTGCTGGCCACTCAGTGCAGACCAGACCTACCTTTCACTTCTGCCTTGCAGGGCTCCGGGCTCTCCTCTGCGTTCTTGGAAAAGTTCGATGCCATGTCTGCTGAAAGCGCAGTGAATAGCACGAGGAGGTGTCTGGATAAAAACTGCAGTCAACAACAGCGCAAACCACTCCTTTTAAAGCGCCGGCCTGTCTTGGGGGATTGGCACGAGACGGCATTCTTCTGTCCTCTCTTAGAAATGTTGCAGTAAAGATTTCGTTGAAACGTTATGGCGGAAATGTATCCCCGCTTCACCTTTGCCTCGCCTCCAGAGATTGTATAATCCGCAGTCCACTTTTATTGGTCACTTACCATGTGCATTTTTATTATTTTATATTTTCATTGAGTTTGATGAGGTCACTCACGCGCGCGCGCGCACACACACACACACGCACGCACACACACACACACACGCACACGCATATAATATGTTGTTTTAGCCTGCCGAACTGTTTTCTCTCTCTCTCTCTCACACGCACACACACTCTATCTCTCTCTCTCTCTCAAAGAATTGGAGACTGATTTTGTGCACTCACAGGATGTTGGTTTTATGTTTTTATGTTTTTATTGCAGTTCTCAGTACTGAAACAGAAAATGTACCCACACACTCAGAACATTTTCTTGGGTGCGCTCATTATTATCTATTATATATTTCCCAATCACGTGTCTATGGAAAGGTTTTGCTCTTTCTACTTGATGACATCACACATTTGAGTTTTAGCACTCTTGTTTGGGGATTTGGGAGAGAGTTGTTTATGTTATCTGACATATTTGGACCGTCTTAGACCATAGGAAAAGTTGTAAATGTGCATAGATTCCCTTTAGGTTAACATATTTTATCTGCTTTGATTACTCAGGTTTGAATATTGCTTTACAGGCTGACATCATTGGATGTGTGTGGACCTTCGGTTTGTATCCTTCACTCTACAGGTAACTATATCTTTTTTATTTTGTTTTAATATCTTTATTTGAAAGGGACCATGTACAGTAAAAACATAAACGTCACCATTTAATGCACCTTACCAGATTGTAGCTACAGCTAATTTGCATCTGTAGTTCCTTGACAGACCATAACAATCATAACAAACAGTACAGGATAAGACACCCAGTGGAGGAGGGGCCAAACCATTTAGAATTGTATAGTCCATGCACACATTTGAAAATAGTCTAAAGTTCACAACGCTCAGCAGATTGTATTTCTCCAGTATCCTACAGTGATGAAAATCTAATGGCTTTTTGGCCAACGTTTTAAGAGTTTGTTTACATAGGAATTACAGTGGTCTTATGGTTGTTTCACCGGTATGCCCCCAACATGTAATGCAATATGACATATGGGAAAGGACCATGGCATGCATAACAATCTTGGCAGAATCCAGAGAGAGACAGTTTCTGATATGTTTAAAATTAGCCAAATTGTACTTTATAGTTTACATGTTTCTTGCAGTTCAAATTTTGATCCAGTATCAAGCCAAGGTATTTAAGATTAACCAGTGTGTGATCCTTTCCAATGCTTGTCAGCTGCTATCTCAGTAGTTTTTGCATGTGTGTAAACAACAGTGTCATCTGCATACATGTGCAGTTTTACATCATGACACAGTTCAGGGAGAAAATTGATATACAAACTAAATAATAAGGGACCTAACACTGACCCTTGTAGGAACACCCATTGTGCATTCCCTGTTTCTGGACAGTGCATCACAAACTTTAACACATTGCATCCTGAAGACATCCATGCCGGTGCTTACGATGAGAAGTTCAATTTTGAGAATTTAGATATTAAAACATCATAATTAACTGTATCGAAAGCTTCACGCAGATCTAAAAATACAGCACCAACTACTCCTCCTTTGTCGAGCCTTGATTTAATTTGTTCTTTTAAGTGCAAGGTAACAGTTTCTGTGGAATGATTAGTTCTAAAGCCAAACTTCATACGATGTAGTCCAAAAGTGCTAGTGTTAAGAAATTTTACCAGTTGTTGAATGACGACTTTCTCTGCAATCTTTGACAGTACGGGCAACATGCTTATCGGTCTAAAATCTGCCATTATATTCTGGCATCATTTTTCTTGGAAGGATGTGTAGTGACTCCCAGATTGTGTAAGTGAACTCCATTTTCTGCAGGGCTGTTATCCAGAACTTGATAATATTGTGAATGGCGTGCAGTTTATGATGGCAAACCCAGAAGTGAAAAAGTAATAATGATAAATCATATCGGTACGTTAAAGTCCACATGCACATAACCTCCAATGGTAAAGAGATGCATATTTTGTCTGTTTGATTCATTGAATAACCACCTGTTGACATTCTACATCTGCCATGGCATGGGCTGCTTTTCATCTCCCACACAATGCTGCCGTGATAATCCAGTGTTCTCTTAGTGGTCGTTTAAACCATTAAAACCACTACCAATACAGCACTTAGCAGAATTCATAATTTGGGCAATTTTCTTGTTCAAGATGACAAGCTTACAACCACTCCAGTCTGGAGTCCCTCAGTCTGAATGATATAACTCCCTTTACGCCACTTCTCCACTAATCAGGTTTAGCGATACAGGGTCAGGTTTACTTTTTGGCAGGTCATACAATCTTCCCCACTTTGCTTTTCTGCCACATCAAATGAGGTCACATACAAGGACAAAAATATAGTTAAACCAGAAACAACACGTTCAAAGTTGGGGAGTCTACTTCTAAAGCAGATCGTTGCAAGCTAACAATTTTTTTTGAACTACAGCCGAGGAAGAAGTCCAGTTTGGTTAACTAAAGCTACATAAAAAAATAGTTCAAGCTTTTTAAAGTAAAGCAATTGAGTGTGGCGGCAGCCGCATTATATACAGTCCATGATTGAGAGGAAAAGGGAAGAGAAACAATTAAAACATTTAAATAATTCCTTTCGTCTTATCGCCCACACAAGTTGGTAGTTTCAATAGTCAACTATATGAAATTGTCAAAAAAAAGTAATTTAATTACTCCTAGAAAACTCATGCCAAATAGTTACACTACTAGTTTATTCACATGTAGTTCACAACCTCCGCCATTAGCTAGCCAGTGGGGCTCACATGCACTAACGTGCACTAAAAGGCGCATGAAAACTCGGATTACAACACACACAGACGAAGAGTAACTTTATTCTCGGCTCAGGTAGAAGTTACCCCACTATATCTTGAGATAGAAAATAGTTATTTGCTGCTATGTTTATGCTCCAAATGTTGAATAGACTCCAGAGAACCGTTAAAATATGACATAATTGTCATGAAATAGAAGGGCTCAGCTTTCTGTCACCGACAATCATCTGATACAAAACAATAAATCACTGTTCTGGTGACTGTTTAGAAAATACATTTAGACACATGTTATGATAACCCAATCAGGTGAAAACAAGTTATTCCTTTTCAATAATAAAAAATATTTAGAAGTTTATCATAAATGCAACAATATGACTTATGCAAATATTCTTTGTTACAATGGGCTATAAAAAGATTAAGAGCAGCACTAAGCACTACGTGTACTTTGATGTTTTATGGTTTGCTAGTGTACACAAAAACACAAACAAGTTATGTATCTCATGGCAAGGCATTCTAGATATTCACACAATAGTGATGTGTGTCTTCAAAGAACCTGGGGTTGCATCCAACTTCAGTGCGCATCTTTATTTGATTGGTTGTGATGAATATTTGGTGTTTTGTCAAATCTGGTCACTCCGTTTTGAGGGAAGAACATTCTGTTGTTAAACCCGGGCAAAGCGGAGAGGGAGAAGAGTCAAACTTAACCACAACACCGCTAGACAGCACAAGTCTGTCACACGAGTGTCTGGTTTGTAATACAACCACAATGGTCGCGCAAATGTTCTGTATGGAAGAGACTAAAAGGAAGAGAATAGAGGGAGAGAAGGGATACCTTTCTCCCTCTTAGTCCGAAGTTTAAGCAAACCGCAGAAGAGAAGACACCTGTGCACATTGGTAGCACATTGAATTTGGTGTATCCTTCTCATTGATGATGACAATAAAACAGCAGCCAAACCGCAGGATTCAGTGCCTGCAGATATGGCAGGGGAGGCCAGTGAGTTGAATTACATGCAAACACCATCCTCTAGTGGCCCGTGTGAGACATGACCTGCTAAAGTCATGTATCGTTTAGTGGTGATATGTACAGTGTTAAAACATGTTCTTTGTTGATTATATATTTGTAAATTATGACCAAAAATGTATAAAAAGTTCACGGTGTTTTTCAGACTTTTGAACACAATACAACCCATGTGGCCAGTGAATGTGAACATCTGGACGGCAAGGACACAAAGTAGCAATCTCGGATTTCTGTGGCATTGTTTGTCAAGATTGCTCTTTTTTTTTTACCAGCAGGGTATACAGAAATTACAGTTTTTGGTCAAGCATGCATACATTTTTGCCGAGACCTCTGACATCCAAAACTGTTTCCGTGTTATTACTTTTCTGGGCATTTTGTAAAAATGAACACAAGATTGTGAAAACACGTAGACAACGTCTTTGCCATGTAAAGTGGTTGTTTGTTTATAGTCTCTGATGTCAGTTGGTGCTCGATGTTGAGTTGCTATAGCTGCCATCAAATATGACTAAAATATTGTCTCCCACTCAGAACTTCAAAAAAGTAAAATTCAATGTCTCAACATATTTCCATTACTGCTTCATCGAGGGCAAATGGTATTTCGTGAGCAGAATTAAGACAACAATGCCTTCAAATAATGGGACGTACCACTAATTAATGAAATCTGTATCGGAGACACTAGACGCTCATTAATTGTGTTGTAAGCTGCCAAACGTGTTGGAACCCGAATGATACACATCACATCCGTTAATTTGGTATTTATTGTAAAGAACAAATGAAAACGTAAATGACAAATATATTTTCTCTTCTCCGATACATTCATAGAATGTCACTTAACACTCCACCTACTCACATCTCTCCCCATACAACATTCAGAACAGAAACACCGGCGGCACCATGCTCTCTATTACCAGAGCATCTGCTTTGTGTTATACTTCTCTTGCATTAATACATTAAAGACAATGGAACGCATATAATGCAAGATGCTCATAGGATTCAGGTTGATTTGCACTGCCCAGATTGTTATATACTGTGTATTCAGTATTCAAGTATTCCCTTTCTTATTATATCTGTGCTGGATATTATACTAAATATCTGCTTTATGGTTCTCATCCCATCATCATCATCTGTGGATTACATTATGTGGCGCATTACAAGAATAACGTTTCAGTAAACATTATGTACATGTACTAGGAAGAACAAGAAAGTTGTCTTGCAAATGTATACGCTATATTGTGTGCAGTGCGATCCCCATGCAATAACACATGCAGTTATATAGGGTGCGTGAAGAAGACGACCACACTGGCCATGCAAGACCTTGCATGGTTTCCAGTGAAACGTTAACACATCCCGACTCTTTTTCTAAAGATACGAGATCGTGATGATCCACTCGAGTCCGTGTCATCGAATGGCGTCAGCGACAGAAGTATTTCACACCGCCAAACTACACTGAGCCTCATCCTGCTGTGACTGGAGATGGGTATGTGCACAGCATTGGTCTGAACCATCAAATCATGGATGCAAGTTGGCACTGTATATGGAAAGTAGTAATGGCTTTAGCACTGGCACAAATGACACTTTAAAAAAAAAACATAACAAAACAAAAGCACTAACACAACCAGCTGTCCCACGCCCATTGGTTTAACATTTGAAACAAAAAGGCCAAACAATCACATTAGACAGGCATCAGACGTGGAACACATTTATCTTTTGGGAGAATATAACAAAGTATTCACTGTGCAATTCTGAGTTGTTTAAAAAAAAAAAGAAAGAAAGAAAGGGCAACAAAATCAAATGCTGAACATAGCAAGGCGTATTTTTTAAAACTAGCAATCCCCATTTCTGTTTCCACAAAACATTTGACGATAGCTTTTGATGTACAGCTCATATAAAGATACTTTTACAATGAAAATTCAAGTACATGTTTTTCATAAATCATCGATGACTTACAACCTTTAAGTTAAAATGACAGGCTCTACATTTGTCTTTGAGGAGATTTGTCCATGTGTTCAGTGTTGTACGAAAATCGACTAGAATGACGCTCAAGAAAACAATTAGAATGTGAATCTTCACAACGTTTCCATACACTCCTGTCCACCAAGAAAAAAAAGAAATCCTTGCATCACGCTGATGAATAAATATGGAAGTATTATATGTGTAACAGTGGATTGAAGATTATGTGTAATACGAGGGAGAAAACATTTTTATATCACACTTCCTAAAACGACTGCAAACATGTTTTGACACGAAAAGAAACATTACCCTCTGAAACACTGATTATTATTATTAGATTTATAATTTTTTACATCAAACCTAAAATCTGCAAAAAACTAAATCAGTTAAATAAATGTGTTGAACTCTGAATTCAACTCGCTGACTAAAGGGTCAAAAGCATGCAGCTTGTTGGTGAAGGGTAGATTTGAACAGCTTGTGCCAGAAAAGATATCAAAAATAGGATGTGAGAACATTATCTAAACTTAAGGTCAACACCTGTTACCAGAATAACTAAAGGGTGTCAGATTTCCCACCAAGCCTCTTAGCATACACATTCAAAGCTGCGACTCTTGATCTGCCCTCTGAGTTTAATATTGTTTTTGTTAGGTTTGTCAGCACTCCACGTCCGTTTCACCCCTCAACATGTATTGCGCAATCGGACATAAATGACGGCTCCCACAAAAACCGTGTCCACAACTTATCTTTGTCAATGCAATGCTGCATTTCTTTCCTGCATTCTGTGGAATTTCAGTCTCCTCAACATTATTAACAAATGTTCTTGTATTGCTTTGCGTCAGCGTACAAACACAGCGCTGACATTCGTTTTCCCTTTAAGCATTTTGAGGGTATTCTGTACACCAGCGTCCTTTTCAATAAAAACAGCATATTTAACTGTTTGAATGTTCAAAAGGTCATTTGCCTCAACTCCAGCAAGACAAAAGAAATAAACATACAGTGTACCGGGGCCCTTTCGACCCTACATTATATAAATGACACCATTCCAAAGTGAGCAAGACTCACAATATCAGATTAACTTCTCTTAACTGAATGTCAGTGGGTGAATGATCATCTGTGTAATTCTGGGATTGAAAAAAAAAAAAAAAAAAGGGAAAAGACTAAATGAAGTCTTTTGTTGAGCTCAAAATATTTGTGGTTGGGCGAACAGTCCATTGTCCCAGGACTCTGTTGTGTACAGTATTGCTGACAGGTCATTTCATGGCTTTGGGATGGCCAGTTCAAGGGTCCATCGGTACATCTCAGTGACTCAATTTCCGTTAATACATTCAGTCCTGTGATGTCACGGTAAGTGTCCGAGCTGCTGCTCCCCCAATGCGCCGGGAGTGACTTCATTGTGTCTCTGTTGTGGCTTTCTCGATACCGACACCCTGTTTCCCTCTAATCCGTCTTCCCATTCTCCTGACGGGGGCAGGCTTTGCTCTGGCGTGCCGAACGCAGCACCTTGTAGCAGCCGCGGGCAATTTTATGCATCCACATTATGTTCATGATGTCCAAGCAGATACTGGAGCAGATCCAAGCCACACGGCCACCCCAGGGCACCAGGTAGAAAGCCTCAGTGCCGTAGACCGCATACATGCGGATGTAGTACACTGGCATGACGGCGATGCGGACCACGAAAAAGACGACTGCCATGGCGACGCCATTCGCCAAGTTGGGCCGGGAGGACTTGGGATAACCTAGTATCTCAAAGAACCAGCTGAAACACAACACATGGTTGAGAAAACTGGCAAGATTTGTACATCTTCATCTCATCTGAACACAATTGAGAACATCCAAGAAGCAATAGACTACATTCATGTAATTAAAATCCCAAACAATTAACACAATTTCTGAAATATAATCTCCAGAAATGTAAATTGAGCTCCAATACGAACTTTTAAGAGCCAAAGCACTGGTCACTAGTAAACGGGTACCTACCGCTGGTTCACACATGGTGTAGAAAATTCAGCAAGCAGACGGAAGTTAGCAAAATAAGGCAACATTCCTTCGCCCTGGAAGAACAAGGTAAGAACAGGAAGACAACGAAACGTGAAAGGGACAAAAACAAGACAGCGAGTCATTTGGATCAGCAGGCATGAAGTCGATGTACCGCCTGCTCCGCAGTGACGAGGTAACCAAGGGACGGCTCCAATTCCAAGGAATCTTCCGACGTGACCGTATGATATTTCATATTTCGAGACATACTACTATTATGTGGGGATCTGGGGAAGTCTAAAAGTAGATGTCCTCCCAAATAAAGACCTATTTGGCAGATCTAAGAAAAGAGCCTTCTCCTTCAGGGCACACAATTAGGCTCGAGCTCAAATTAGACTGGTCTTTAATTTGACTGCCAAATGATTCATTCTCCTCGTCTAGTGTGAGCAGTAACTTGTCCATCCCATAAAAGGAGTCAACAGATCAACTGGAATACATTGTGACCCGAGTCAGTTGTTCAGTGAGGGCATGTTGACACGTTTGTGCCGAGCACATTCATGCACATGAGTATAAGATATCTTTGGAGTAATGTTGACATGGGCACAATTGTTAGGAAATGGTTGATCCTTTTAGGAGAACAATTTAAGGATTAATCCTATGAGGACCACGAGTACTCTGCAAAATTAATGGAAATTGATCTTTAGAGTTTTAAAATATTGAAAAGTGTAAAGTTGAATATTAAAAAGGGAAAATGCAACACCTTGTATGTGGATGTCCAGTCAGTGTTGGTTGTAAATGTCATCAATTGGAGCAATGAATTCCTCAACGCACGATATTTTGACCAAGAAAGCCGTCCTCTTACCCACAGAGCCATGCATTGCGCTTGAGCTTCAGGTGCAAGTTAATAAATAAATAAATAAATAAATAAATATATATATATATATATATATATATATAAAAATCAATCAATCTATATAGCACACACACTGAGGAATCTATTGCTTAAATCGAATACATGTACCACCACCACTAATTGGTCATCCACATAAAAAAAGTCAAATTCACTGGAAACATGGCCAGTAACTAAGAGAACACGAGAACACTAGAGGCCTATTTAGCAACCAACACTGGGCTTGCTTTTAGAGAGCCAATACATGGCTTTGACTGATATAAGCCGTCTAAATAACATCGTGATCGACTGTTAACTTACAGTGACTGTCTTTTCATCCAGAGAGCAAAACAACCAGTGAAGACCACACTGCATGGCAGTTCATCCGAGTAACAGCTCAACATTGAGAGGGTATTGAGCAGATATCAACACAGCACAGGCTTTGATACATATGATGTACAACCATACATACATTCAGCCAGCCACTATGTAAAAAGGAGCAACCGGAAGCCATGCAGAGTAAAAGAGCGCTACGTTTAACTGCCAAACATGTCGTGGTTTAGACGATCGGGGCCTGAATTCCATGTTGTATGACTTCATCTTCAGCAGGTTTGCACCGGAACTCAAGACTGCATTAGGAGTGCTCCAAACAATTCCTAATGAAGCCAACCACCACTGAAATGTGAAAAAAAAATGCACAAACTGCTGACCGTGGCTTCTGAAGCCACTATGAAGCCCTCGAGTGATCTGACCATAAAATGAGCTTAATTATGGCTTAATTTACGTTCCAATTGAATAATTTTCCTCTACTACTAAATAGAATGAAGATAGTCTTACAACAAGATGCTTTCAGGACTCCCCATCTGGAACAGTGTTGACCCGGCCTACCTTGCTAAATTACATTTTGAAGATCAAGCACTCAGGACCGTAATGGTATTCAAATTGGGCCATGAACCAGATCCATTTGTGTACTGACCGAACGACTGAATAACAATGCTGTGATCTACATCTCAATTTGAATTGCAATTGGTTGACTCGTGCTTTCTGAAATTCAATTTTGTGTCCATCTTCTGAATGTCAAACTCAGAATTCAAGATACAAATCACAGCATTCAATTTCCCACAAAGGGCGCTGAGGTTATTCGGCTCGTGGCTCACAGCACGTAGAAGTATACTTACCATCCGGGCTGAAATAAAAGCTGGTCATTAAAACATACTTACTATGTGACAAACAGGTTTATCTGCTTTGCAGTTTTTCCTAGCGTATGATTTGAACCTGCCACCGAGCATGAGAATACTGGTACCTCTAGGAACTGGTAAGTCCATACTGTGACTGGGCATCAGATCCGCTCAGTGCAACACAACAGCAATAGTAGCAGACAAGACAGGAATAGGAAAGTCCCCATCTAGACCAAGACCTCCTCGGGTTTTTTTAAATTTTTTTTTTTAAATGACACACAACCCTTTTGGTAGTTTTTGCATGAACGGGGATGACACAGTCCGACTTGATATTGACAGATTTTGCATGTAGGGTTTGAAGAGGGGCTATTTATGTTAAAGTTAGCGGAGGACACGGACACAGAAAGACAGATGTTTTAGAAGAAAAACAGAAAAGATGCGACCACAATGGGAAGCAAATAAGAAGCGACATTTACAACACTGAGAAGAAAGCGTGCATCTAATAGTTACACAGCGGTTAATACTGTACATTCTCTTTTTGGTTAAGCTATTCTTGACTGTTAAAACACACACAAAAATACAGATTATGCTATCGAAAAATCAGACTATTACACTGTTAGTGACCAATTAATCAATAATCAAAACATACCAACAAGCTCAAGACATTAAGTTGATCTGAAGTTTGTTTTCAAATAAGGTCAATTCAATTAGGCCTAAATGTGTCTGTGTGCCTCAGGGTGTAACATTAATATTTTGAGTAGGTAGAATTTATTGTGTATTTGACATGAAAACTTCCACATAAACACACCCAACACATTAACTAATAACACTTTGACAACATACGACACATTTGACTGAATACAGAAGTAAATAAAATGAAAATGGCATCAAGGGTTAACCACTTTTATTGGAGTTTTACCGACTATGGCTACAATAATATGGCTCACAATATGTTCTTGACCACCATTGACTAATGCAGAGCATTCATTCTGTTATCCCACTGATCCAGTCTAAGGAAACAGTCATGAGTGTCCAGTAACAGTATGGCCTACTTTGTTTAATTTATCTAATTGTTTGATATTCAGGGGCTGGCTCTGTTTCTCCAAATGAAAGGCTGGATTTACAGTCGGTTATGAATCATATTTATATTCCAACGATGTATAACTGCTTTAATCTTGTTATTGTTTGGACGAAGAAATGTGGAAAAGTGATATTCCTCATTCGCGGTGCAATGAAGACACAAAAATAAAAAACCTGGATGCTAATATGATAAGTCAGAAATTAAAGAAGAAAATCAAATCTGTGAATCCAGCGAGAGATTGTAATGTAGTTAGGGGTCAAATGTAAATATTGACTGCGAGGTTTACACTAAACATGTGGTTGAAACCAAATGGTCAGAGTGTTTTACTGCTTTTTGGTTAAAGGTTAAATCCAAGAATAGATAAAGTATTGGGACTGAGGCCAAGCAATGCACACCGTGTGTCCTTTTGCATGTTCCTCTATACAGAAAAGTTTGCTTAACTAAAAGAAAATGGAGTATAAAGGAAACTTTTAACAGCATTAACAACAGTAATTCTGTAAAACTCAAGAGTGCTCCTGATAGAATACATTCACGGTACGGCTATGTGGCGATAGACGACCATCTCGGGCTCCAGTGGATGACATTATTTGAGTGGCTTTGTCAATTTTTTCCCTCACTGGGGGAATCTCAGGATGAGTTTAAGGAAGAGAAAGAAGAACTGGCACAAATACAGGCAGGCGGCAGGTAATGTAGATAGGCATTAAGGAAGTTAAATACTGTTTGCTGGCATGCACAGTGACAAGATAAGGAGGCCGGCTGGTGTACAATGCTTTGGAATTGCAAGCATGCACAAGGTGGTTTACGGTTTAGCATTCAGCTGCGCTGAGCTCGACTTGCGTCATATTCATACAACATTAAAAAGGGGGAGGAGGGGGTCAGTAAAACAAACAGAAAGCACAGAAATTGTAAGGCAAAGGAGAGGAGGGGGGAGGGGGGTCATCAGCGAGTACCATCATTGAGCATTCCATGCAAAAAATACCGGCGTAGTCATTCATTGCCATAATAATGATAAACAGATCCTGGCAACCTGGAGGGTTTCAGATTTAACCAAGAGTGAACAGCACTCCCCAGTACACTAAGCCTGTCCCCATATCTAGATTAGAGCCAACTGCATACAGCAACAACCAGTACCTCAGATGAGATGTAACGATAGAGAATGACACGAAGAAAGCCCTCGCAAGAACACAAGAGGCAAGCATTTTGATAAGCTTGCTTTTACAGCGCAGCTTTAACGATCGCCAAACCCGAGTGAAATGTCTAACGAACCGGACGCCTACAGTCGTGTTATTCCCGCAATCCTTCGCATCATATAAAACTTGACATTTCCAGGCAGGTTAAAGAGTACAACCGCTTCACACTTGCACATCCTAAAGCCAAAAGACTTTAAAAAGGACTTCAAACCTCCGTACGGTTTCCTTCTCGGCTGCATGGAGGCACTCGCTTGCCGAAAGGTGGCTAAATTAGGTAAAAGGCCCAGACGGGACACAGCTGTTCACCCTTGGTTGTCTCCTTCCCATCTTGCCTGCACTTTCTGCTATTGGACAATAGGGCACTCACCAGTACATAGTAGTAAGCATACAGCGCTGCCAGATGGTGAACTACAATAAATCTGTCGCCTATCGCCTTCCAATAGTAAAATATCAGCAGCAGATCTGGAAAACAGAAGCACAGGGAAAAGAGAGGGTACGTGTCATGGGTGGAATCAACACATTTGACTGATCAAGACCATACTGAAAAATATGGAAATACAGCTGTGAAGTGAGTCCTCGGAGCGTGAAGTTATCACATCTTATTACAAACTACGTGCAGCTTCTTTTGGTCTCATTTTCACAACCGTTACCTGGGTGAACTGGACGTTTCTCTTACCAGATATGAGGTAGCCTGTTGTGATGGCAACATTAGTATTCACCAATGTAGGGTCTCCCCTATTGAACAAAAACACATCTGGTGTTACAGCGTTTACAAGTCTCTACATGTACACTGGCCTCCACTGAAGCCGGGTTGGTTACAGTCAGGTGGCAGAGAAGACTTTGCTATTTTTTAGTGGTCCTTCATGCTTTAAGGAAGTAGAGTCATTTTTTTAGAAATCAATGTCATTTTGTATGAAAATGTTCTTGTCTTGAGGCCCAAACTATTTCACATGTTAATAATACATTTGGTTTCTGAATTGGACTGTTTATATCTCTGTTAAAATAGATACTATTGAAGGAAAGAAGAAAAGCACCAACATAACCGTTGATTCAAAACTTTTTGAAACGCAGCTTCGTTGTTGCAAACGCCTCGACTTTGAACACTTTTAATGGTGGTATCCAAAATTAAAATGGGGTACACGGCACCTGACTCGGTAGACAACTTCAGACCGTGCCCATCAAGGAGAGGTGGATAGCATCTCTTAAGCCCTACCACCCTGGTTACTGTTGCTATGCTATCATACTTTACCGCTTGAAATTGCTGGTTATCTTTTTATTTAACCTTTATTTAGCCAGGCGAAACAGATTAAGAAGAAATTCTTATTTACTTATCTTTGAAACAACGGGCGTCTGATGTCACACACAAGCAGCTTTTTCACTGTCCGAAAATACACAATTAAGCTACGACTGGACAATCTGACCATCTGCTGAAAACCCAAATACTCACACAGCACACTGTATAACAAAAAATGCAGCAAAAAAAAAAAAGTAAAAAGGTTCAAAACGTGCGATTCACAGCCAAACTCTCACCAGACTGGGTCTTCATTGACAGCGTCATCAAAGAACAAGATGTGCAGACAGAAGATTCCCACCAACAGTGCGTGAAACGTCGACACCGTCCTGAAATGAAAACCAAAAACACGCGTCCGTGACAATCTTCCCCCGTCTGACGGCAGCAGTACCGAGTCGACTGCGTGCTCAATAAGCTTGCCAGAGGAATATTGAGTATCAATCTCCTTTTTTACTTTTTTTCCCCCATGCGGCTCTTGTGGTTTGGTCGACAGTGTGTGTCATTTTTTTTGGGGTCCTATAGATTCAGAGCGATTAGGCTAAAGAGATTAAACACTGCTGAAGGGTCAGGCAGAGCAGCGGGCACAGTCCCTGTCAGTCATTGGGGGCAGTGAGACGGTCTGCCAGTTCTCAGTCAGTCAGTCAGTGAGTGAGACACAATGACAGCCTGCGAGTCTGAAAGGATCCCCGTAGTCTGGATCCAGCTACACTAATCCTTCACTTTCATTTGCTCATAAACCATGTGACCCTTTTCAATTTCGCGAGTGCTCTCCGTAGTAATGAAACTTAATATGAGATTGTGAGAAAAATTTAAACGAGCGATCCATGCAGGATGAAGTTGGACCGGGCTGGATCCCTTCAAAACCCTCTTCTGTCTGTCTGTCTGTCTGTCTGTAGACACAAAACACACTCCAATTAATTTGTTCTCACCAGTATCTGCAATGTTCCCATATCAAGTTAGCAGATGAAACAAGCAATATGACAACAGATGACACTTGGTTGTTGTTGTTCAGATCAGACTGTTCATTGGTTTGAAGCTGTGTCCTTGAAGCATTTTCACTGACGAACTGTGAGGACAACGCTAGTGAAATAGCTTTAACGATCTGTAAGAGCTACGGTCCTTGTTGAGTGTTAAAATGATGAGGTTACACTGCACAGAGGAAGTACGGCTGAACTAAACACTGGAAGCACCGCGCCACTGAGTTTCCATCATGCTGCCGGCACCTTGCAAACAGCGGCGTGTGGAGCAAACATTGCAAGAACACGGCAATGATGGAGAGTCAGACGCTAGTGTCACAGGAAATGCATAGGTTGACTGAAACACCCCGGTAAAATCTCCGGACCCATCGTGATCATAAGTGTGCGTCGCGTCACCTTGAGTTCCATTCCACCTTCTGCTTCTCACTGAGGCCGAGGAAGCCGGGGCTGATGCGCGTGGACGTCCAGGGGCTGACTCTGTGGAAGAGCCACTGGAAGGCGAAGAAACTGGTCACCGAGGTGGCGAGAATGAGCTGGTTGAATGGGTCCATGGCCACCCAACCTGACTGTGGGAGGATGGAGGGGAAGGAAGGAAAGGAGATGACGGGGGAACGTTAGCTGTGCTCGGTGGAATCATCAATCAGCGCTATCAAATACATTTTTTTGGACGACATGCATCAGTTTCTTTACATCTTTAAATCCTTGACCAAAACAACAAAAAAAACTGTATTATGACATGAAAATGTATTACCTTCTGCTGTGTTACAGAGGAAGCGTGGCTCTTCAGACAGAAAAAAAACGTATCAAGATGTGTGGCGAAACATTATTGTGGTTTCAGCACGCACACACACACACACACATAAAAATATATATATACACACAGAAACCACACACAGACCTCACTTCCCAGGAATCTGCACAACACAAAATTGGCTTGCTCCTCTACTGTATCTAGAACCCAGTTAACTGCCAAATAACGGTTTAACGCACCCTGGACTTCGCTTTGTTTGCTTATGAAAAAAACCCAGCCAAGAACCCGGTGAACTTTGATGAAAACATGTCATATTTCCCAACATAAATCACATCTACGGTGTATGTAATACAGCGGCATGCAGCGTTTCCCTAAATAGCCCTGCTTACGTCATTATTGGTCCAGTTTTCTATGAGATTTAATAATGCACATTATGGCTGGATTGATTTCAACAAAAATGTAAGACCCTGTTAGTTTTGTGTCTGTCTCCCCAGTGTCTGCTAATCATTCATTCCCTTCACCTTCCCTTCCCATTATTTCCCTTGTCCTCTGCCAGATTGTTGTTCGTCCTCCGTGTGACGTCTCTCTCCAGTTTGTGGTTGTTGCTTGTGAGATCTCAGTAAAAGTTCTTTTGTTCACGTGCCTGGACTCCTGCCTATTTCTCTCTGTGCCTGAGCCTTACCCTTCCATCCCGGTGATACAAAATGTAAGTGTCAGAGGAAATACGCGACACCGACACACATCAACATAACTTTCGATTTTCGACCACGTGAGTAGAAATCACCACGACAACAGCAACATTAAAGAGACTTATCGCACAGCTCTACTTTTTCTAAGGGAGGGCCGGTATCTGGGCGTCACTCAGCATCAGAGTATCCTAAATGGAAACTGGTCAGCCATGTGTTGGAAAATGTGATTGGAACGTGGCTCCATGGCGTGAAGGGAGACCAGCATGGGATGGTTCAATAAAATCCATGTCACATCTAAATCTAAATCTAGGCCTTGAAGTAGCATGGTGTGGAGTAGAATGAAAACACCCCCCCCCCCCCCACCAAAAAATACAAAATCGTATTCCATCATATCTATATTTGGACCAGAAGTGAGTCTTTTCTATAAGGCAATGGAGATCCAAAACGAGCAGCTCTGTAGGCCCACTGGCTCGCAGCCAGAAAATGTCAGTGACCGAGGTCCACTGCAGCCACCGGGAGTCCAGAGCGCTGAAATGTTTTACGAGCGTTGCCTGGGGACATTTGCATATTATGACTGTGCCAGCTCTTAGTGAGACACCAGATCAGTGAACTTTATAGGCATGCTTGCAGAACAGTGTCTCACAGCGCAGACACACTTAAGAACACACACGTCCCCGGGATTCTGGATCTTTGTTCCTGCATAAGCAACAAATAAAATACTCAAGGACAAACTGTGTCCCTCGCTGGATCACTTTGGCCAAGATAAGAAAAGTCACCAGTGACCTGAACTGCCGAGTCCACTATAGCCTGCCTGTAATATGCATTGGTGGAAAGTGAGTACAGGTGGAATGTAGCATGCTGCGAAGCAGACATACTTTTGTTATTAGAGGATTCTTCTTTGTTTTTAACTGTTTTTTTTACATAGATGTCCAAGTAAACGCGTCTTCAGCCATTCTAACGAAGTGCAGAGAGGGATTGCTTTATGTACGCACATGTTTGTGTTCTGCAAAGTTCCTACGCGGAGGGGGGGGGGCTAAAAAAAAAAAAGCCCTTTAACCTCTGGCTATATTTGTGTGTTTTTTTTCTTAAATGAAGACTTACACATTATAAATCCCTGACAATAAACAGGGACTTAGGCGGTTGGTTTGTATTGCTCTTCAAATTAAACCGGTAGTGATAATGAAAATAATAAATGAATAGAGGGGTGCAGAAACCATCACCTCCAGTCACGACGCACGCCAGGCAGAACACGCGTATGTAGGCTACACTGTGTATTTTGGCTATAACAAGATGGAGCTAACGACTTCCGTGTTGTTCAGACAGCCCGTCACTGATTTGTTGTTGTCATCCATTAAGATGGAGCGTGTCAAGTTCAGGCCTCTTTTAAGAGGGGAAACGAAAATAACTTTCGCTACGTGCCTCACGTCGCATCTCAAGAGATGCTCGAACACGTGATCAACCAAAGCGCGCACCGCGGTGGTATTCTGGGGGTCTCCTTTGGCCAACTCGCTGCTGCTGCTGTGGGAGGAATGTGTGGAGGGAGAAACCATCCCGTGGGCTCGGTGGACGTGTGCATGTAAAGAGCGTGAATATGACACGGGCCTACCTTGTGACGGTCATGAAGACGTTCCACGGCGCGCTCGCTCGCTCAACTCCTCATTGTGTCCGCAGGGTCGTTCGCGAAGCCACAGCCACGTCGAGACATTTGTTGGTGTGTGTGTGTGTGTGTGTGTGTGTGTGGCATAAACAACACCGAGCCCGCCTCCTCCCGCTCCGCGCGCACACTAACAGCTCGTGGGAGACGCGGCGGGGCCGGAGGTCCGTGTCCGTGACAGCTCCACGCCGTTTACCGAGAATCCCATCCGACGAGACACGCGCATAACTGCAGGTGGTTGCAGGGTCGCGCAGCTCGACGCTCGATTGTAGTGAAGGATGGAGTGTGTGTGTGTCTGTGTGTGCGTGTGTGTGAGAGAGAGAGAGGCAGCGCTCTCCCTCTCCCTCTCCCTCCCTCCTATAGGGCTCGAATTACAGCCGAATTCTTAAAGACACACTCCCATGCACTCCACCACAGTGGTATGTCTATTTATAGCCCTGGCTTGTGGGGTAAATCAAACTAGACAAGCCAGAATACAGAGAACTGGAGCTGCGAGCCCCCACCGGTATCAGTGTCCAATGATTCATCCCGTGAAGGCCCCTAAAAATCCCCACTCCATCTTTTCCATTCATCTTTCGTTTTGTCATACAAGTGTTACAAAACAGTCCTGCATGGCCTAATGAGTGTCCTGTGGAGCCCCTGGTGTTGTGGTCCCCTCCCCTGTCCCTTCTCGGATGTCAGCCACAGTCCAGCCGCACACATTGCCAGAGGGCAGGTCACGGATTGTATGACCAGTGGCAGCAATTTAAAAGGATATCTCCTCTAGATCGAATGAGCGAGGCCAGTGTATTTACAGCAGACAGGTTTGTCAGGTCTTTCAGCTGCGATGAGCACATTTCAGGGCCAAATGCAATCACGTGGCCTTGTTCAGGACTCCAGGACGAGGTCACTTCCTGACAGTTCCTCTCCATGCAACAACTCAAACGGACGAACCAATCGCAGTCGAGGACGATGTCCTGACCTTTGGAGAAATCCCAGGCTAAGACACAGTTCGGTATGCCAGAGACCGGTGGCTTGGTAATGAAACAGCATCTTAGAGACTTTCCCACACTCTTTACTTTCCCAGGACACTCTGCAGTGGATGTGGACAATGTGCTGAGCTCTTGGCCAAATCTTTCAATCTGAAACTACAGGGCATTATTTTATTTATTGTGGTTATTATGTGGATGCTGGGAGTGCTTTTTTTTATTCTCTTGGGCGCGTGCCACTGTATCCTTGCACTACATTGAAACTGTAGTTGTATAACACGTCTGTTGACTGAAGCCCACTGTTGAGACAAAATGGGGGAATTCAACACATTTTGCCATTATTCCGGTTCCTAAAAGACTGCAAATCCCATAATGCACCACTGGCAGGCCAGTGCAGGCTGCTAATTACTTTAAGTTGGAACACCTGCAATTGGACGAGAGAGAGAGAGAGAGAGAGAGAGAGAGAGAGAGAGAGAGAGAGAGAGAGAGAGAGAGAGAGAGAGAGAGAGAGAGAGAGAGAGAGAGAGAGAGAGGGAGAGAGAGAGAGAATTCAACTTATGGTGCAACCAAAGAAGCCACTGGTACTGCAACAAGACTTTTGTTGTGATTTGCTTTCTTGTTTGAAATCATTTGCTGGATTGAAATTGTTTAAAGTTTATTTACATTTGTGTATAACTTTTGTGTTTTGAAGGTTTTGAACCTGATGAACCAACCAGCCAACAACTAAACAAATAAGGAGCAAATAAACATTGAGCTGTGTTGGAAAGAGTTGTCCCTTGGGGTTCATGCACCAGGCCATTTCAAGTTGGGCAAAAGTTGAAGGAACCACGTAGGAACTTGACACCATCTATGACGGCACACATTTGCCACATGGAAGTGCTCCATCACCGTGTTGCCTTTGCAATTGTTTTCCATGCTATTGTTGTTTGACACACTGTTTATGGTTGCTTTTTCCTTCCAGAACATATACGTTATAGTTGTAGTTACTCAAGAGAGTTCACAGACTCATTCTGGTGTTGAAAAGATGTTGCACATTTGAATAACATTTGAATAACGTGCGTACATAACACATTTTTCCCTCGGACCTATGGCGCCAATTATCGATCGTTGTGTCCGAGATATCGCCTGCAGAGACTCTCTCCAATCCAATTCTTCTAGACGGCACTTGGCTTGGGAAGCCCCGGAGGTAAAACAAACAAGAAAACACATTTAAACTGAAACATTATGCATTCAAAGATGGCACATAACGATACATTCAATCAGAGGAACGCAAGCAGAGCATATATTACACAGCTGATGTATTCATCAACCATTTCTTTTCATTTGGTTATTGAAACAAATACGAGTATATTCATTATTTGACAATCACCTCTCGTCTGGTGAGTTAATAGCCTGGAAGACAAGCAGAGTGCCATCAAGTTCCATTATATTGGAGAGAAGGCAGACATCTCTACCGATGATGTCTCCAAAACACGGCAACTCCCACCAAAACAATCTAGATTGATAAATAGCACCACAGGTGAGTGGAAACACATGCATTTCTTTTAATTTAGGTTGAACTGTCCCTGTAATGCAACAAGCACGTCACTTGGAGGTATGTGGCATCATATAACACCCAACAAGTCATTTTGGCATTTTTCTAAATCTCCCATGTCATTCCACTAATTGCCAATTACGATGTTGCAAACTTCTTAAAAATCATAAAAAAAAGGTAAAATATAATTTTTATTATTCATATAGAAATACAAAATTAAGAAACATGCATTGGTAATGGTATAAATACAGTAGGATCAACATAAAATTTGTTATAAAAAAACACCAAAAAAACAGCTCATGGAAGCAGTTGGTAGCAGTTCCTTTAGTTGGTGGAAAACAACCAGGTGCTCGTCATGTAAAAAACATTCATCATTTTAATCTTATTGTACTGAACAAAGAGAAGTCAAAGCAGAGTAACAACATATACATTATACCACATAAACATGTACTTTGGTCAATTAAACAAAAAGCTATGCCAAGAGGCCAGACGATAAATGCATCCATCCGTGGACTGAGTCATTCAGACGTAGTATGGAGTATGCTGTGAAATGTAAAAGCAGCTTTGGTGATTAATGTGGAATAGTCAGTTTCACTAAAGCATTGAATTAGTGGTAATAAGAGCAATGCCATGAAAGCTAGTGGAGCAAAGCAGCACGATAATCCATCCGTTTGGATGACTAAGCGCCTCTGAGGTGTGTGTACCATGGATTCTTCTGCCTGACACCTACAGGGGGGGCTCCTAACGCACAGAACCACTCGGGCCATGCTTCCCCACTGGTATAGTTCCCTCACCAGAGACAGGTCGGCCTTGTGTATAGATACATGTAGCTCTTAAAAATATAGATAATATTGCATGTCAAAAATACTGTCACTCAAAATATGATTTTCTTTTCTTTTTTTTTGGAAAAGTTCCGAGTTGATAACGGATCGTTTCCTCAATATCGTCAACTTAACTACAACTTAGAAACAAAATGTACAAATACCACAATTCTTCATGCTTATTTAACCAACTCCTTTCATTAGAAAAATAACAAGACTGATCCTGACCATGTTTCCTTAGAGCTTAATTTCTGAGCCTGTGGTGACAATATTGTAAACCCGGCAAAACAATCCATATACAAATCTTTGATGTCATGGTGCGGATTATATGTGTGATACACATGTAAGAATAGCACCTTGGAGCTGCATTAGAAGCTCGCAGTAAATAGAAGTGTACGGAGAGGATGCACGCAAAAAAAATAAACAGGCACTTCTAAGCAAACGTGTGCATAAACTCACACGTTATCATGTGATGCATGCACGCACGTCCATGCACACACCTGAGAATGCCACAGTAATGATACATGAAATCAGATGGAGAAGAAAAAGTTGAACATTTAAATACATTTCCTCATCTACATTTACTAAATGAATGAATATGTGATATTTATTATGTACACAGAAAATTATCTGAAATGATTAAAACACAATTGAAACAGTCTAAAATCGATAAAAAACCCATTCTCAAAATAGACCACGAGTTCTTCCATGACATGTTCAAATTGTTTGGGCTTTGTATGGCACTGCTGTTATGTATTGATGTCCACGATGACATGGTGATACGATACTAGAGAGCTCAAACTGGCTGACTCAGCATCTCTGTCTCCTCATTAAAAATCTTTTGTAAAAAAGCTTCATACAGCTAAAAAAAAAAGGAGCAGTTGAGTCACAGGCCGCTCTTCTCTGAAGAAACTGGGTTGTAAAGAGTTCATATAAAATATAAGTTTTAACGTGTTTACACATGAACCCACTCCAAGGCACCGCAGCACATTTTAGATCTCTGGGATGGAACACGATTGCATGAAAGTGTTCAAATTATTATCTTGCATCGGCCTACAATTTCGCATGAATGCTCCAGATAGTACTACAAACCCAGCCCAGCCCCTCTTGCAAACGAGGCGGAAAAAACACCGCAAACTGATCTTGAGTAACTCAGTACCTGCCGTCTCCACACGACAAAAACTGTGTTCATTCTTCAACAAAAGATGAGAATAAAGTCCGTTTTGAAAAAACGGAGAAAAGTCCAGAGGAAAACAATAGAAAACGTAGTGTTAAAAAGCCACAGAGAGCCGTAGGCCATTGGCACATCCTGCTCCTTCACTACACCATGAACTGGGTGTAACCCTCGGCGCCCGTGACGATCACGTCCATCCAGATCCTCATGGCCTCAGGAGACGGAGCGACCATGTAGTAGACTCTGTCATGAGTCTTCACGCTGAAGGTCAGGGAAGGATTTGGGCTCTGAGGGAGAGGATGAAACGAGAAGAGTGGGAGGAAAAGTGAGGGAGCGAGATGGGGGGGGGGGGGGGGGGGGAGGAATGATGAAGGGTGAGATAGAGGGAGTTTTACAAATAAATTAGAAGATACTAAAATCCTACTTTTCAGAACAGAAGTACATTGCATTCATTGCTTTTGCAGCTCAATATACACACATACCTTATGTGCATTCTTCAAGTGATCGTAATACACTTCTTCAATAGCTTGGAAGTAGATGACTCCTTTCAGCTTGGCTTCATGCTTGTCTGCAGAGGGCAACATGTGTGTAAATGTATTGCAACGTGTCCACTGCTATTCATTCAGTATTGGTCTATTTTTCATGCATGTAAAAAATATAGGGAAATACAAAATATGGAATACATTTAAATATATCCGTAAAATACCTGTGTGTGTGTGTGTGTGTGTGTGGGCCTCTATCGATGTGGATGCTCTGTACAAATTTGTTATGAGGTGGTCCTTGTGTGCCTGTTCTGAGCCACAGTACCTGAGTAGTAGGAGAGCGTGCGTCGGTTGCGGTCAAAGACGAACCAGCGCTTCTTCCAGGTTTTGATCTTGCCGCCCATTTTGATCAAGTAGCCACGGCACGTCTTTTCAGAGATGGATAAGTGGAAGCACGTGTCGGTGCTGTGGCCCGCCGACTCAATGTGAGCTCGCAAGTCAAAATCGTCCTTTCGCACCGGCAGGTACCGCGTCAGCGGCCGGGACTGGAGAGCAAAAGGGGAACGGGGTGATTCATTGGCTCAAGTGTATTTATAGCTTCTTTTGTGTTTTGGATAATTCATGCAGATGTATCTTATGTGAGGTCGATTTTAAAGTAGAATATTATTTCTCTTGCTGCCAACAGTTGATGGTCCAGGCGAAAGAAATAATAAAAAGATGATGGATGGAGCTTGTGCTAAGAACTGTCAGCAAGCTCTAAAGGATCGTTTGTGTATAATTACAGCATGACAAATCTTATTTTACTGTTGGGTGAAAGCTCTATTCGCTTCACTGGTTGCAATAAGGGTCATACAGTTTGAGATGTGGGTCTACAGATGAAGAAACAACATGCTATACCAAAGAAAAATCGCATATTGAGAAAGATTTTCCAATGACAAATGAACACACATCTTTTGTGTAGTTTCTCCTTCCTACCTGTGCTCTCTGTTTTTCTCTCAGTTTCACCTCACGGTCGATGAGTTTCTGCCGTCTGCTGGTCTCCTCCTGCAGCCTTTTCTCCAGGTCCTCCCTTCTTTTCCTCTCCTCATCCAGAGCCTGCTTTCGCACCTCCATCTCTTGCTCCTGAGGAATAACGGAAATTGTACTAATAAATAAAAGGGAGAACATGTATGCTGATATACATATGGGCTGTCTCTACCAATACCAAAGTGTAAAACAGTGAAAACAAAAAGAGGATTTGATTCTCGTAGTGACCTTGTATTCGAGGAGGCGGCTCTTCTCTTGCTGGGCTTCTCTCAGCAGACGCTCCATCTCCTCTAGCTTGGCCATATTTGAAGTACTGGCACTGCGGCAAACAAGCACATACAACAAACATCAATTTTCTTCACAAACAGTGACGGGAAAACAAACACCAAATCAGCCGTGATGTGGCAGAACCTAAAAGACACAAAGTAATGAAACTGAGCCGCTTCCAAGTTAATGAAATAAACCTGCTGCACCGGCAGCTCAGAAGGCCGTGTTCTTTCCCCTCCGCTATTCTCACCCGTAACCAATCTGAAATGTTTCTCATTGATCATAAGTGTGTTGGTTATGGATGCCGATGTGCAGAACACAGAACCATTAGCTTAAGCTGCCTGTCTGGCCCACACGAGGGCCCTACAAAGGGGTTATTGCATTAGGACACCTGAACTGTAGATCTAAGAATAAACTCCCCAGGAGTGTGTCAGCAGCATGAACACTAGTTGTCAATCCCCAAAAGGCCTCATCCTCTTACAGATAGGACGAGGAAGAAGCGCCTTGCAGATTCCATCCTCTCTTCAACCAGTTTGAGCTCTAGGAAGCACTACAGAGCAGCTGTACCACTGGGCTGGGGCCCACTGGTGGGCCTGAGGGCTCCACCTAGTGAGCTGCAGAGGAACTGCAATATGGTCACATAAACTCAAAACGTTTGGGAGGAATTTACAAAGCTATTGTCATTCCCAAATGTCCTCAAGAATTGACATCAATTAAAAACAACAAACTAAAATCCATAATTAAACAAGACCCTGCATACATTACATTTTCATTCATAATGACAAGCAGTGGCATAACAAATATTTACAGCTCAGATTATTGTTTTCACCTTTTATCATTTATATGGGAATGTGGTTCTTAAGGAAACACACATGTACTCTTTAAATGTATAATATGGCCTTGTCTATGAGTTTTACTTACTGCTTGTCTGCATTTTATTATATCGTTGTGGTTGCATTTGGTCAGCCAAAGACAAATGTCCACCCGGATTGACAATAAAGATGTATTCTAGTCTTGTGAACGGCTAGAATATGGTATCAAAAAAGTGTAAAATGCAAATCCCATTAAAAAAAAAATCAGCCAAGGCACAGTGTTTGTGCAAATTTAAATTGCCTTTATTCTAAACCAACGTGTTCACCCCTGATGAAGACCTGTGTCGGTAGCAACGTGTTGATCATTAGAAATACTTTAAATTATTAAATAATAATTAAATAAATAAAAAAGAGCATTTTATATTCCACCCATGCAATAAACTGTTCACAAGATTAACTAAGCACAGCATGATTACCACAAAGACCCAGCAGCAATTCCTTCTGCATTTATTTACATATTTTCTATTCTATTCTGACTCCATTCAGACTTTTCCATTTTCCATTTCTTCAGGGGTAACATTTACTGAGAGAAAAAGGCTTCACTCTCCTGATAATACTGTTTAATTCAGCACACACAAAGAGGAAATCCACCAACAAAGGAATCCTGGATGTCAAGGCACATGTCACGGTCTTCAGTCTAGAGCAGCAGGCCGAGTCTAGCTTTCAGGTCTCCCAGACTGCAGATGGTCTACACATGACCTGCATTCTTCACTGACATCACATGGAAGGGATTTGTGTCTATGTTTGTCATGTTAAACCATATCTTCCCCCCCCCTCTCCATTTCCTTCTTTCTCTACCTTGATGCAAACACACTTCCTCTCTTATCCGGAGCCAGAATGAAAATGGATACCCAGTGTTGATCTGTGATGATGTCACAACATTGTTATGATGAATGGTACACATTAGACTCAGTCTAAACAAATCAGGGAGGAAAGGGAGGGTTAAATATATATATATATATATATATATATATATATATATATATATATATATATATATATATATATATATATATATATATGTGTGTGTGTGTGTGTGTGTGTGTGTAGAGAGAGAGAGGGTACCATATGTAACCCAAAAGAGAAAAAAAAGGATTTGGAGGGAGGGTATGAAAAATGAAAAAACAATAGGAGAAAGCGGGAAAAGAAAATGCTTTCCCGCTCTTATCAGCTGCCAGTTTCATATAAAATCACCACAGCGCTATTTTTTTGCCATACTTTTAACTGAATACAAACAAATTACAAACTAGTGAATTTTGGATGTGAATACAAAAACTACCCAGGCAGAGATGGAAAATGAAAATGCCATCCCAACGTAAGAAAGAAATTATGGGCAGACATCTGTGATTGCATTTTGTGCCATATTTTGGTCTACTACATTTGGATATTAACTAATCTTCCAGCACGTTTCCCTGACATCCACCCTCTCCTCTCTTCCTCCCATCCCCTTGGCCATTGTCTTACCTCAATCGATGAGAGGTGATCACACTCATAGTCATTATAGACCAGCCCGGTTCTAGCTATTCAAGTATTTGGACTACTTGAGAAGAACTTTATTTATCTTGCTCCAACAGTTGTATCTTCAAAACACGGAACACATCGCTGACAGAAATTCCAGTCGTCTCATAAAACTACTTTTTTTTTTGTCCAACACCGATCCAGGTTTTAACACACGCGTCCTCCAATTCAACTTAATCCGGTAATACACAATCCAACTGGAGCCATCCTGAGGATCACAGAGGCAGCCTGTTCCAGGAAAACTTGCAGAGAGGTCAATCTGCAAATGGTTTGAGGCTGTGCACATTCTATGTACAGAAACAAGACCATACCATTCAGGGAAACAAGAGGAGGGGAGACAAAAGACGGATGTAACCACTGTAAAACGTGGAGGAGCAAAGCAAGCACACATGGACTGAGTCCGGATGGGGGGGTGGGACCCCTAAATCCACCTCCACACTCATACTGGTTTGCTCAGTTCATCTGAACCTGAGGGGGTTGACTGTGAACACACACACACCTTCATGTTTTCTCCGTCTTCCGTAACCTGACCCATAGAGCACTAATCAAGAGTCCCCCTTAACTCAGAACACGCTCAGTTCTACACATCTTATCCTCCAAGGAGGGACCATGAGAGGCAGGAAACCTTTTGCACTGCAGCTCCACACACTTTTTACATTAACTCATTTTCTGCTCTCTTTGTCCACTCCCCAGCCCCATTTCTACAGTCAATGTTTCATATTATGAACACAAAAGGAACATTGTTGTGTGGTCCAGTTTGCAATTTTCATGGCAGTTGTCTCTTGTCAAATTTAAACTTTTCTCCTACGAACTTCTGCCAAATTTTTCAAATCCTTTCTAACAGAATGAAGAAAGGAGAAGCGACTAATGTTCATCGGCACATACTTCACATAGAAGTATTCCAGCAAAACACTGTTTTGTTTCCGTTTCTTCGACCGATAGCCACACACACACACACACACACACACACACACACACACACACAGAATCTGGAGTCACCGACCTGGAGATATTATCCGGTGAACAAGCAGAGATGCTGGTTTCAATGGAGTCCGTGCTATCCACACTCATTGTGTCGAAGGCCTGGTTGTCACGGTACCCAAAGGCATCGAGGTAGACGTTGTTCTGGGAAGCTGCTCGTGAGCCGGGCTGACCTGGAGACGCACACACAGAGCGAGAGAAATAAACAACGGCATTAGCAGTGACTAACTTTAGTTACTCTCCCCATGCATGTGTGCACTCTTGTGTTGTACCCGTCTCTGTCACTTCATCTGGGACAACCGTTTGCCCAGACGGCTTCAATTTTGGATCACACTGCCCCGCCACTGTGAGACGCTCTTCTACGATTAGTGAAAAATAGATTCACACCCTATTGGTGAAACTAATCTTGATCAAATGTGTCCAAATAGTAAGTAGACTCCCAAAAGAACAAACAGCCTGCAAAGTGAACGCAGTGCAGCAGAGTCCTAAACGTAGTTTCGGCAGTCCAAAGATGTCTGGAAAGAAATGAGATGTCCTCAGAAGTAGAAGGAGGTATGACGACGATAATTGTGCTGCAGTTACTTTAAAGATAGGCTCGGCCTCTGGGTACAGGAAGAAACACACGAAAAACCTGATACCATCTTCCCCAAGCAGCAGACCCACCCGTCTGATGAGCCAGATCAAGGGACCAAAGGGACTGAGGGGCCAGATACACACGAAGCAGTGTCCGGGAAAAACTATCTAATGAAAGGTCCAAATTGGTTGATGCATGTGGTTAGTTTGCACTCGAGTAATTACCTTTTCATTTAAAATATAAAGACTATATACACGTCAAACTTGACATGGGGGGGGGGAAAGCACAGGGTCCTCGAGGTAACAGACCATCCTTCATCTTTCGGCAGTTAAAACTGCGTTTAAAACTACATTGTCAGCATACTTCCAAACAGAGGGCTTGTTGAAAGGCACATTTTCTTAATGATGGGAAATGGCTGATTGACATTTATGGCAGGAAGTTGACCTAGAAGAAATCTACATCTAAGCAGCTTGTTTTGTAACAACCCCTTTACTAACTAACAAAATAACTATCAAAGTGTACTTACACACACACACACAGTCGCACACACACGCACACACACACACACACACACACACACACACACACACACACACACACACACACACACTCCACACCACTTGATGGAGCAGCCTTCCTCTAATTACATTCCTGCACTATCTCCTCTGACACATAAACAAATGAGAGACTTTGTGATCCAACTCAACACAATGACGTTCACGCACACAAACAAAACCCACAACAAGGGCAGTGAAGTTTGTCAGTGCAGTTACATTTATTCCCATGTAAAAGTAGCGTATTTCTCTGTATATATGGTTTCTAAGTAAGTGTGTAAGCATATGTTTGTATACCTTTATGCACAGGACGAGATTCATTTTCCTTGTTGGTTAGGGAGAAAATTCTTGGGAGAATGCTGCCACAACTTGTGCTCTGTACCAGGGGATGATGGGACTAAAACAAAAAAGAGACCAAACCGTTTTTTACTTTAATGTTTTAGTCATTTAAAAAAAATATTGTTTCCATCTTTAAATGACACAATATCTATAATTATAGTACAGAATACAATTTGATGTTGAATCTGTGAACATAAGTCACAGATAGACATCAAATCATTGTGAATATATATATATATATATATATATATATATATATATATATATATATATGTGTACCTTAGTTGGGTAGCTGCGTCCCAGTGTAGCACACATGAACTGGGGGCTCATGATGGGTGTGGTTTTCTTCCTGGGTAATGTGTCACTTAGATGGGAACCCCCTTCTCTGTCAGACCTCTTCTTCTCTTCCAACAAACGGAAATGCTGATAAACCCCCCCCCACCCCACACACACACACACACACACACACACACACACACACACACACACAACAGAAGGGAAGGGATGTAAACAGTTAATTGACAATCAATTATTTATCATTGTCATTCAACCCAATTCAATGAATGAGCAAAATGATCCAATTTTATGTTAGGTCATATAACAATATAAGTTGCTATGTGTGGGATTTTAAATGTTGTACTGACACTTTTTTTAAAATTAAGAATATCAACAAAAAGACACTGGAAAACCACAATGCATTCTCTAATCCATATTTAGTCATTTCAGGCATATAAATAAATTATTAATTCGCACTATAACCAAATGCACCTAAACAATTGTCAATTATCTACCATAATCAACAGCAATCAATCAAAGCAATTGTGTAAACTGTGCATCTGGTTTTGACACACAAAGTTGTTAATACACGCACACACACACACACACACACACACACACACACACACACACACACGCATTACCTGCCTGTGTCGGTGGTGGTGTTTTTTGAGAGGGAGGGGAGGTGGGGGAGAGTCAGGAAGGGGAGAGGGGTCTCTATATGACACCATGTTCTCTGGCCAATGCACGGAGGGCGTTTTGGGGAGGGGACGGGGATATAGATGGAAAGAGGAAGAAGAGGAGGAAGAGGAATGACAGTCGGCAGTTGAGGATGAATGGCAGAGCTTTGAAGAGAAGAAAGGAATATTGTCAGAAAAACGGAAATAGCGCAAAAGGAGGAAAGGAATTGGGGAAACTACTTTCACACACTCACTCACCCACCCACACACTTTGTATAATCTACGCCTGTTTACATAACTACACACGGGAGCCCTTAACACCACTCCACACACCTCCTCCTCCGGTGGTTTAGGAGTGTCGTCGTCAGTGGAGGAGTTTGCCTCGGACTCAGGAGAAGCATTGGCCAGAGTGGGGGCAAGGGCGGGTTTAGGCTCCGCCCCAAGCTGTGAGTAAAGCTCATTGATTTCTCTGACTGTGACATAGCCCTGGAAAGTGTCATGTGGAGAAAGGGGGGAGAAAGAAAGGGTGAGGCATAGCATGGCGTGAGTCAGCCATATTAATGACAAACTTTTAGCAGTTTATTAGTTGTTAGAATGATGCAGAATTTGGTGGCAATTTAAGCAATTTCAAAGCAAAAATGGAATAACAAGTCTTGTCACTTGGAAGTAAGTTACTTAGACACTGAACATTCAGTGGTTTACACAAGGCGAAATGCATTATAACAAGGTTACCTGGGTATTAACACATGTGAGTATAAGCCGTGCATAGAATTAATGAAAGAAGTCTCACTTTCCCCTCCTTACGTTGCAGGGACTTGAAGTTACAACATGAATCCGTAAGGAGAAAAACAGAATAAAGAAAGAAGAAGGAAGGATGAAAAGGATTAAAACAGACTGATCTGGACAGAGAAGAAAAGAGAAAAGAAAATAGTAGTGAAATAAGCCAAAGGTAACCTCCGCATTCTTGAGAGAAATAGAGAGGAGGGATGCGAGGGTGCACAAGTTGACTGGAGGAGGACACACGTCAGCCAGAGAAGCTGTACCCTAGCAGAGAAGGAAACCCCAACGTTTAAGAATGAAGGAAGTCCTGCCCACAATCTTCATTTTCTTGTCTGACCGCTGTCTCTCAAAACCTACCTCCCTCAGAGTGAAACCTCGGCCACCAGTGAGGTCAGCATATTTTCTTTCCAGCATGGTGAGGTTTTCTTTCTCCTAATAGACAGAACAAGGACACAAAATGAACCTCTTCGTGATTGCTTCTGCTTTTCATTCACCCACAGAGGCAAGGATGGCCACATGCATACAGATGCACCCACATGCAAACATGGATACCCTTCGTACCCTTTGCAGCATTGCTTCGAGGGTGCTCCTCTCCTTCAAGAAGCTCTCCTTCTCTCGCTGAGCCTGCTGGGTAATCTGTGTTGCCTGCTTCTTCAGAGTTAACAGTCGTTCCTGAAAGAAAAACAAAACCAGCTTGTTACATGTTTCTAGCTCACTTACAAAGCATTACACTACCACTAGAGCCAAAGCTTTTGCAAACCGTTTTAAACAGAGATTCAACTTGGGTAGGAGATGAAAGTTTAGATATCTTAGATTTATTTATGAAATTGAACTCATGGATTTTCAATCCAAATATAACATTTCCAAAGGACTAATGTAAAACACACAAACAGACAGCCGTTACCTTGCGAGTGACGGTGCTCCGCTGGTAATCTGCGGTCTCCCGGAGAAGCTGTTGAGTATGGGTCTCCTTCTCCTCGTCCTGCCTGCTCTCGCTCTCCAGTTGCTGAAACTCCAGGTCCTCAAAACGCTTTGACTCTGCATCGAGCACCTCACAGTCCTGACACACACACACACACACACACACACACACACACACACACACACACACACACAGAAGAAATAACACACAGGTAAACAGGCGAGACAGAGGTAAACACGTGCATAGGACAGACTAAATGAGACATACTGTTAAAGCACGTACACTTGATAAAGCATTCAAGATGCAGGTACACACAAAAAAATGACCAAATAATTGACTCTAAGCTGCCCGTCGGTGTGAACGTGAGCGTGACCTTCTCCCTGTGTCAGCCCTGTGATTGACTGTAAGCCTGTGAAGGGTGAACCCTGCCTCTCACCCAATGTCAGCTGGGTTGGATGAATAATGAATCAATGGATGTCCAGCTGCAAAAATGGTCATAATTGTTTTGGGACAAAATATTTCTATTGCTCATTCACATTAAAATAAACAGAGCTCTGCTTTCAATCCCGCTAATTGACAACTTGTTGTATTAAAATACAAAACAAATTAAAATAAGCTATGTCTTTGCCTGAATTCAGTGCATTTTATTTTGCTCATCAGCTCTCTGATGCACAAAATAAGTAATATACAGCGCGTCACTCTTGCTGCATCAGTAGGGACAAAGCGTCATGACAGCTGCCTAATCCTGAAGCTATATATGAAAACATCGCATTGGCCCCCTAGTGGACGGCTATCTAGGAAGCACTTGACTTGATATGAGTTTATATGAGCACATTTTTAAAAACATCAATATCGCAGTCGATCATGTTTATTTAATTGTGGGAAGCCAAATTGTGATCCTCCATTAATCCTCAATTAATTGTGCAGCCCTGGATGGTTGGATTTTGTTAATGCGTCAAACACAAAAGGTGAAGCCGTAGACCGCATGCCCAAATGTCAGTGTATTCTATAATAGCCAAGCTCTTGAGATATTATATACACTAACAGGATAAAATACTATTGGTGAAATAAAGAGATATGTAGACATAGTGACCTAAAGAGTTAGACAGTGAGAAGAGAACGAACAAGAACGTGACTCAGCTCAAAGGAGGCCGTGGGTTGGAGGACAAGTTGGGTCGGGAAAGAAAACGTGTGCATATTCACATGCAAGGTCAAGTGTCTCTATCTAGAATATTTTCATGGGGACACCGCTCTACATATGCTGCATGCTTTGAGTGTCACTATGTATATGTGTACATTAATTTGCCTTTTTTCTGTTTCAGCCTATCGGTGTACGCATGCACAGCTGTTGCACTTCCCACTATTATCGAGTCCTATGTGGTGTGGTTTCTGTGCGTGGGTCCGTTGGTTTACACACTTTGGTCCTTATCTTCCTGTGTGTGTGTGTGTGTGTGTGTGTGTGTGTGTGTGTGTTCGTACTGACCCTGGCCAGCTGCTCCTGCAGGGGCTCCTTGGTGGCCTCAGGGCAGCTGTCCAGCTGGGAGCGCTGCTCACACACAATCTGAGCCAACTTCTCTACTCTGCCCTTCTCTGCCTGTAGCAACTCACACGCCTGGCATACACACATGTACAGAACACACAGACGCACAGACATGCCCGCACAAACGTACACGTACACATGTGTTTATGTGCACAACAAACGGACAGACAGAGACACACGAGCACACGCACACGCACACAGGACAGAGAGAGGATGGCAGCGTTAGTGGGACTGGGGAGCCACAGTTAGTCACTACGGCGACCAGGTCAGCAAGATTAGCCCAGAGGGAGGGAGGGGAGGGAAAGCTGGAGGAGAAAAAAACATCTACCAAAGAGATGGAGAACTGGGGAAGTATTGAGTAGAAATGAAGGTAGTATGAATGAAAAGGAATGATGGAATGAATGAAAAGGAATGGCTCAGTAGATTAACTATCCTCCCTATAAATAACACAACGTATACGCACGTAAAAAATCTGTACGAGCGCTCAACTTCACCAGCTCGTCAACACTCCTCTACCCGATCGCTCTGCGTCGCATTCCCTCCATCTCTCACGGTATCATGACGAAGTTTTAAACATATACAGTATCTACCAGCTGTGGAAATATGCCAAACAGGCGAGGGCTCAATCCGACACGAGAACATCCAAACGCTAAACCAAGGCCTGTAGTCGCAGATCCACACATACCGACAACAAATTCAAACCGTTTATGCAGTTACACTCCCCACCCTGTCAATGTTACCCTTTACTGGTACAAGTAGAAACACACATACACACACACACACAATGTGTGTGTACACCCATGGGCGTCCCGCAGGAGTGTGAGTAACACATGATCACTTGGTGACCGCTATACCCTGGGTAGTATTAGCAGATATATATTTGGACCGGAGACAGCATGAGAGGGATTAACGCATACCAGTTCGTCACATGACCCCTAAATGTATGAGTCTCAGAGTAGTGTGTGTATTTTCATAACCAAACATCATAGGGAGGGAACTGTTGCTTGTTACGAACCACGTTTGGTGTGCAACACTTTGCACAATACTGAAAATCACTTTCCAGCCCTTCAGCAAAGGAATACAATCGGTTTGCAGACGATGCATCACCAAATGCGTAGTCTGCTGATTAATGCTCTCTGCTTCTGGTCTCTGTGTCAGCAATTGTGAATCTTGTCTCGTCTCTCATTGTTTTACAATTAAGCATAGCCTGTTAAATACCTTGTCTTTTTCCTGTTGGGACTTGGTCTCCAGGTCGGCCATCTTGTTGTGAAGTGCTTCCAGAGCATATTTCTCCTGCTGGAAAGCAGCTATCTCCGACTCCTGCTCAGCCTCCACCAGAGCTCGCTCAAGCTCCACCTTGGATAAATACATACCAGTAAGTCAGCCTTTTATAGTGACATTGGGTTTATCCTTACTTCTATTAAAAGCTGTATGTAACACTACCTCTTATTGTGTGAACGTGTCACTGATGTAAAGAAGTAAAATCCCTCATTTCTCTTTAAAAATAGAACTTCTAGACTTATTATTAAACTATAAATTGTTAAGACGGTCATTCTTTCCCAAAAAATGCCATCGCCCATCACTCTCTCTCTTTACCTCTTGGGCAGATTCATCCATTTGGTTGTCCAGCTCTTTGATCTTTTGCTCCAGCTCCTCCATGTTGTTCAGCACCTGGATCCTCTCCTCTTCCACACGCCTCACATCCTCCTCTGACGGCCTCATTTCCTGTCCGCGGCGACGAGCTTCATCCTCTAGAGCCTGGTATGAAATATCAGATTTAACCATTTTTAGGATGTAGTTCAAACGTATTTATTAACAATATTGGGGTTTCGTGGTAATGTGTTGCAAGAATGATCGGTGACACCATCAACTAGATCATGTGGTGACATCAAGTGGAAATAGGGGGACAAACAGTATTTGTGACAAAGTAATCTATCATTTATATTATGGCTACTGAAGGGATTACTGAACACTGGTTTGCTGTGGTGAAGCAGTACTTCATTTGGGCACTGAAAATGTCTGTTCTTGTGAAGCATAAAAAAAACGTGGGAAGACACAATCACACATACACACACACATACAAACACCAGCTGTCCATTCTGAATTTTAACACTCAGCCTGCTCTAACCTAATAAATGGTCTGTAAATATCTCCCATCTGTGTACGTGAAGGATGTGTACGTCGACAGAGTCTGCGACTGTGAATCCATATGCTCTACTGCTTAAACACAGAATATCTATATAGAAATCTCAGGTCTCTGTCTTGGCTTCATGTCGCCGTTTTTTTTTTGTTGCACTGTGTAGCATTTAGCGGGAGCTATTGGCAGAAATGGAATATAATATTAAGAGTTTTCTTTCTTTAGTGTATCCCCTGAAAATGTTTTGGTTACCATAGTACGTCCCTATTTTATATTGACATATGGAGGGCGACAAACCAAACACTGGCTCTAGATTGGGTCTCCGCATTTTGCTCGGCACATGTTAGAAGTTTCGGTTTGTTGCTGTCTGCTAGATGTTGTCAGATCCTACACACTAGACATTTTGATGAGTCAGGTGGTTTGTTGAAATGAATTCAATCACCAATGACAAGAAATCACATTCCTAACCCTAAAAAAGGCCAGTGCTGTGCAGCCTACCACCCATGTTCAGCCTGGACATGGTGGGTCATAAGGTGACCTTATTTGAAGGGCACATTTTTGAAGGTAGGCAGTGAGTGCTCTGCTCTAGGCTTCACATTCTCATAAAAAACAAGAGGAACTTAATACATGTATGTTTTATACATCTCTGTGTATGTTAAAAGTGGTTCAGGGAGTTGAGTCTGAAAATAATAAACCAGTTGATCATACCTCTGTCGTACGAGTGCGTATGAATGTGCAGAAACAAGTCCCCTTTACCTCATTGGTCCTCTGTGCACGTGGAGAAGGTGAAGGGGCGAAGCTTCGCAGACTGACAGCGGGGGATGCTGCCCTGTTGTCTCGGTGACCACTGCTGCGCCTCCGTCGTACCTGCAGATCATCATCATAGTACCCATTCTCTGATCCAGGGGAGGCCATGTGTCCATTCCCGGTTGTTCCGTTAATAGCGAAAGAGTCTGAAAAGACCGATGGTGTGTCGTCGTCGTCGTCGTCGTCATCGTTCAGTTGAAGCTTCTCAAGCTCCTGGTTGATCTTCCGGAGATCCGCCACAGCTGAAGTAGGACTTGTAGCTGTGCCTCCTTCATCTCTCGCAGACCGGCCCAGCTCCGAACACAGAGACAGGATGGTCTCTAGCCGCTGTCGCTCCTGAGAAGAGCACGCACACACACACACACACACACACACGCATACACACCAGTGCATGAGTTAAAGTATGTGCAGATATAGCGGTCAAAAATCAATACTTTTGTTCTTTATGTTTTCCAGAGCAGGTTATTCAAAAAGGTGTAGTTATAAGTTAATAAGTCTGAATTCAAATTGTTATCATTTTACTTAAAAAAAAGGGGTATGCCTTCATAGTAGCTACTTTGAGTAACAAATCCAAAAGCCCCCACCATGTTTTAATCAACAGCATCTTAGACAGAGTTTTGGGGTGCTAAACAATAACCGTGTTATAAAAAAACACAATTTATATAGAGCCCTATTGTGGCGCTGGATTACAAGGTGAGATATATAAAATGGGGAAAAACTTAAATACTTAAATGTATGTATTATCTGAAATCACATATGCTGTATTAGTCAGATGTTAACTCAATAACAGTAAACAACACATTTTGTTCTACTGATGTTATCTCTTAATATACACACATTTACGTTAAAATAAAAAGCTTATTCTGGTATGTTCAAAACTAGAGAGAAGTCATAATAGCTCAGCCGGTATTATGTCTTTCCATCATAAAATCACGTTTCCAATGCTAAGTTACCTGGGGAAGCATCGCAGAAGTGAATCGCTTCAGTTAAAATGTCTTCGTTAAGTCCAAAATACATTCGGAACCATCCTGTTTTGTTTGTAACCTACATACTCAACTTCAGTATATCATTTGTACAATTTTCCACAGTTCTGTCTGCTCTGTCTGTGGGGAGCTACAGAGGCTGCAGAGGGTCAAGATGTACCCTCATAGGTTCAGCAGTAGCTTCTCTGGAGGGAGAAATATAAACCCACACAGCAAGCCTGTGTCAGTAATATTAGAGGTGGAAAGAGGGAGGTTAGAAAGAAAGAATGTGAGACAGAGGTGTGCGTGTGTGAGAGAGAGAGAGAGAGAGAGAGCTAATGAGAAGGTGGACAGCTGTCAACTATGATCGGAAGTGTCCACGAGGACATGACTCCAAACACAGGAATGTGTCTGTGTGTAAGGAAACAGGACACATTTCCAGGGATCTGTGCTCTAGGAAGGAATCTGAACCAGGTGAAGTGTGGACTATCTCTCTGTCTTCATACAGTCGGTCTGATTAGAAGGCTTGAAGACAGACATCACGTTCAGGAAAAACATAGAGCGCTACACTACATTATATTGCTCTTTATTTTAGAAATTAAATAGAAAAGGTCATTTACTTTACTCAATAGAAATATGAATAAGTGATCACAGTACAAATTGTTTACCAGTGGAATAATCGTTTGTATTTATATGTGGGTGAGTGCATAGAAAAAACAACATGCACACCCCATTTATAGTGTGTAATGTGAACAAGGAGCTGGGGCAAAACAAGCCTGTGTCAGTTTGTCACCTAGTTCTGTTCTAATGGACACAAGCCTGAGAGATTTCAACTAGAGAGGCAGCGAGAGACACAGGGAGAGGAGGACACACTCCAAGAACAGGGCCGGATAGAAAGAAAGATGGAGAGGAAACCAAAGAGAGGGAAACAAATGGAAGTGAAATAAGAGCTGGTGCTTTGGCCCGACATATAGTGGACAAAAAGAGGAATGCTAGAATTTAAGTATTTTGGCCTGGTAAGCTCTTAATCTCTCTTTCTCATTGTTTTACTTGCTCATGATCACCTTCCTGTGCTCTCTCATTAGTAGCAACCATTACGGTTCTGCACCTTTTGATTCTGTCAATTACAAACTATTCACGGTGACAAGAAAAGCCACATCTAACATGTACATCCTAACTAACATAATAGACAATTGTGTTAGCTTTAAGCAATTGGTTTTGCGTTTCTCTTCCTTTTGTTGCCAAAATAGCCATTATGCATACAGCCTAATAACATCTCAGTATGAACTATATGCAGGTTTCCTGTACTACCACTAGAGGGCAGACAAGCATAAGGCAATGCTTTTTCTGAGCTCAGCCATGAATTTTCTTTCAATGCCCAATAGCATATCTGATCAGACCTGCTAATTCAAAACATGTATTAAAGTAGCGGCGAGGAACCTTTAACTGGTTATGGGACAGTCTGAAAGTATTAGTGTTGCCTCTATATGACCTTCATCAGTAAACAAGAGCATCAAGGAGATTGGCTATTTTCTATAGTTATTCTTAATACTCGTCATTCTGCACGTAATCAGATGAAATCCTGCAGGTTCACCAGAAACTCGTTTAGCTCCGCGGCTCCAGACCCAGACCCAGCTTCACTGCAGCCCCTCGACCTTCTGACAGAAGCTCCAGCAGGAGGAGGAATGAATACTCTGCGCCCGCCAGCAGTGTCTCCACCCAGGCCGGCCAACTGGAGTACCAGGACCAGGACTGAGTGGAGCAGACTGTAAAATAAGTGGTTCTCTGGTTCGGAAACACGACCACTTTAGTCCACAGGGACCACCAACATCAGCACAAAATGAAAGTCCCTTAAAATAACCATCATTTTGACACTTAAATATAGAAACTCATATCACTCTTTGATTAAGACAAATTAAATGCAACATTTAACATGCCCAACAGGTGGCAGATATCTCATTACACTGGGGCACAAACTAAAAACAAATGGTTTTAAATCAAACCGCATCATATGAGGCGTTGCTGGGTTTAATGTTCTTATCTTGCAAACCGGTGGAGGTTAAAGCCACTAAGAAGCTCGGGAAACACCGTTGGGTTTGTACAGCATCCAGAAAACTATTTTTCAAAGCTTAAGAGACACCAGCTCAATTAGCAGAATATGGCTATGTGGATGAGAAAGACATTTGAAGAGGGAATGGTAGTGGGGTTATGAGTCCAGTTGTCATTACATGTTGAGCATCTGTGTGTTTATCCACCTGCTACACTGCAACTCTGCTCTCTAATCATTCTGGTTTCTCTAACCAACATCTGACTGATGTGTTCTGTGGCTCTTCAGTGGTCCGAACCACACTGGGCGGACGTCCAAATGACACGCACCGCACATACACAAACACACACGACCCAAGCACGGGGTTAAGAATAGTCCTGTTAGTATGGGCTAACTGCCAGAGGCATCTGTGGAGTGGTGAACCTCACTCTCTGTGTGTGTGCATGTGTGTGTGTGCTAAGCTCCCTGGGAGAGTATGTTTGAGGGGACAAGGAGGAGTTTGGTGTGGAGGGATGCGTTCGCCTTAACTCATTCCATTTATTGCATGTTGTATGCAAAAATAGCAACCGTACACTGAAAATGTAAACTTGATATCCCCCATCTTCTGTCAGTGCAACAAAAGGTGTGGAAGTCTGTAAGCTATTTTACACATTACACCACATATGGTATGTAGCACAGGTTATTTCCACATATCTAGCATCATGTGCAAACACACTCAAACTCACCAGTCTTTCCACCTCCTGCTCACGGAGTCTCTCCTCTTTTTGGTGCTGATGGTAGTCGGTCAGTTCCTCCTTCCCGCTCAGCGAGCTGATGCTCCCCCTTCTTTCCCTGAGACCTCCTGGTGGGGTCACTCCTGCCTTTCCAAATGACTGCCTCCTCTCGCCCAGCCCCATCCCAGGTTCCAGCTCTGCCTTCCCAAATGAAGACCTCCTCTCTCCAAGTCGAAGCCCTAGGGAACCTGCGAGCTCTAGGCCGACACCTCGCCTCTCCCCGAAAGACAGGCCCACTCCTGCGGACACTCCACGGCTTGCCAGCCGCTCCAGTTCTGGAGGGCTGGAACTCGTGGAGCCTATGGAGCCCACAGAGCTAGTGGAAGTCAGGCTGAGTTTTTTGGCCACACGGGGAGAAGAGGAGCCCCCCGTCCTGGATGGGATGGTCACATCAGGTGGGGTGGTTGTGGAAGGGATAGTGGCCGTCGTGGAGGGCAAGTTCTTCGGGGAGGAGAGGGAGATAGACACAACGCTTTCTCCCTGATTTTTGGACTGCATTTGATTCCTGTTGGAGGAAAGCTGGCTGGATTTACTGGAGTTCTGGTTGAGATCAGGGCTGGCATTTTGACTGTAGTTGTAATAGTCTTTGCTAAATTTGTACCCGCCAGCAACATCGGATCGGCGCGGGGGCAGCGTTGACAAGGTCAGGGCTCCGTTGTTGTTGTCTCGGGGAGATTGAGAGGGGCAGAGGCGTGGCAACGAGCGACTTTGCGCTCCTCCTGTCATCCCATTCAGTGAGCCTGCTGAGTATTTCCTGGGTCTACTGCTGGGCACTGGCTCCTGGTTGCCGTAGCTACGGCGGCCAAGACGGGGGCTTGAGGGCATGCTGGCTGCACCTCCTGTTGATGGAGTGCGCGATGAGGAGGAGGGGGAGGGGGAGGGGGGGGGAAGAGAGAGGTTGAAGCTATTGCTACCATCAACAGAGATGGAGGAGCCTCCACCATTCCATGTGGACAGTAGAGAAGAGGAGCCCGGGTTGTGCAGCCGTTGGACATCGCTTATGCCGAGGTTGTCCTGGTTGCGACTGACTGAGATGCGGGAGGCCAGAGAAGAAGAAGGGGGATCGGATTGCCGTCCAGGAGAAAGAGAGGGAGCCGATTTCAAAGACATGGGTGCACGATCTGAGCCATAGAACCGCCTGGCCTGTTCCTGATAGGCTGATGAGGATGTGGCAGGACTCATGATAGGTGTGGTGGGGGGAGACTGAGAGATAGAATGAAAAAGATATATATATATATATATATATATATATATATATATATATATATAAGAGAATGCTATCTCATCATAATATCTAATGCATACACAATACGACAAGTGGTAGATGAATATATTGAGAAGATAATGGTGAGGCTTTAGTATATATAAAGACATCCACTCTTCCTAAAGCTGTGACAGAATGAATACATCTTGTGTTGGCAGTTTAAGGCTGTAGCCCAGGATAATATGTAAGCCCTGGTTATCCACATTTGGTCTTATAGATAATGAGTAAACCCTGGTTATCCACGTTTAGGCCAACCGAATAAACTCCACAAGCACTGTTGGAGTATGACGTAGAAGGCGGAATAATAAATCCTGGAGTGGAGCTAAATGATGTCTCACCTGTGTTACGCTGAAGTAGGAGGGGTTTGCATTCCCATTGGCTCTCAGGCTGTTCTCCAGGGCAATTTTCTTGCGCTGAAGGGTGTCCATCAAGTCCCGGAGCTCAGAGGCTGATCGCATGCCCCGAGCACTGTTGGTGCCGCCCACCACCGCATGGCTATAGTCACTGCTGAACTTCAAATAGTCTGAAGGAGGAAAAAAAGATATAATGGAAAACTAATTAAATGAATAATATAGGGAATGCGTAGATACACAAATACAGGCGAACATTCAGGAGCATGAGAAACAGCTATTTAAATAAATGCATAATTGGGGAAGCAGAGAGGAGCTGGAGGGAAATTGAGTGAAGAGGGAAAGAAAAACAAGAGGGCAGACACAAAACAAGAGAAAAGGCTGGGATAAACAATATGGAGTAACAAGAAAACAAGATGGCAGAAGAAGGAAAATGATGACAGAGAAAGAGAGAGAGAGGCTGTGTCTGTACCTGAAGCTGCAGCTATTCAGAGGGGGGCTGATGGAAGAACAAACCAAAACCAAACAATCTGCAACTGGCAGCAAATCACCCAGAGGAGGAGTCGACTCTCTCACACACACACACACACACACACACACACAGACACACACACGCACGCACACACACACACACACACACACACACACTCTTGCACAAAACTATCCATTAGATCCAAGACAAACATTATAAATCTAACTAGACTTCTGTTCCTTAGTATAGGAAACGAAAATAAAACCACAAAATATTCTGTGGGCCCCCGCCCTTCCTAAAGCCTTATATTTAAAACAGCTTCAGCAGAGAGGGGGTCTTTTTCCAAACCTCATCAGTAAGATTTAGCAGGAAGGAAGTTAAAACTAAAACAAAAATCCGAGAAAAAGTTATTTTTACTTGGTAAAATATTGCTGAGGTCAGCAGGAGTATTGTTGATTAATAGCACTGTTTTTACTTTTTAAACTCCTGTCATCAGAAATGCAGGTAAAACACTAGGAAAACAAAGTGTGAGAAACCTGCCGAGTGTTTTGAATTCATCTATGGCTTTATGTGGAAAGGGAGCCATTATAATGTTCAATGCGTAGACCACCCAGCGTTTAACTGTCCATTCGCCCACACGCACACAAAAAAACTGTGGCTCCGCCTGAGAGAAACACACACACGTGTACTTCCCGAGTGTACACATGTGTTTGAACTACGACTGCTTAGTTGAGTTATATTGTTCGGGAAACTGGAGTACCTAAAGTGAAGCTCACAGCTGAATAACAGCCTGTGTGAGAAAATGTCAAACCTTACATGGTGGAGAGAAATGGGTCAGAAAATGAAAGACATCATAAGATCTAGAGACACACACACACACACAGGGTGTTTGTGTCCATACATGGGCAGATTTATACTAGAGGCCTGGCGTGCATCAAGTTCTATCGTGACTATTCCGCTCATTGCCCAGCTTGTTTTGCTTTGTGCGAGAGCCTTCACTTTAGGTACACGTCGGAGAGTGTGAGTCTTGGCAATCTGGAGGATAAAGGTCAAGATTTTGGCTGCCTGTAAAAACAACTTTCCAAAGTGTGTGCGTGTGTGTGCACGTGTGTGTGTGTATGTGTGTGTGTAAGAGAGATGTAAGTCCTCTCAACAGAAACATCAGAGGAGCAGGGGCGAGAGGAGAGAGGAGTGCCTTCCTTACATCTAGGACTTTAAAAAGCAAGGATTCCACTGATTATGGCGCACACACATCTTGCTCCAAGCCCGATCAATCACCAAGGAGACAGCGGAGTCCAGCTGTATCACCATGGTAATGGAGAGGCACCAGATGACAGTAACATTCCTATATGCTTTGAATTGACCTTTTAGCATGTGTTTGACAGTGAGAGAACATGTTTATGGAATATATTGAGAAGGGTTGAAATAAATAGCTGCCCCGGCTCTACCATTGAGTCTATCACAAGTGTGTAACACACATACTCAAGACTAACATGCCAATCTCGCACACACCTGTCTAGGTCGTGTGTACCTGTAACTTTACCCTGAGATCCGAGTCAGCGCATAGGAGCAAATATATCTGTGGGTACAGATGTTGCACAGGTGAAAAGCAGATGCAATAGATAGAGCGATGAAGGATCACTCCTTCATCGCCTCGCTCTCTGGAGAGAGGTAGAAGAGGAGATGATGATGTGCCAGAACAAAGAGAGAGGAAAAACAAAGGAAGAAGAGCAGGGATCAAGTACAGGTCACGGGTCAGGGAAGGGGTTTAGGCCCCCTCTGTATGTGTGTGTGTGTGTGTGTGTGTACCTGTGTTGTAGGCTAAAGCCGACACAGGGCTCTTTTGTGGAAGCATGCTCTTCATTCTGCTTGCTTCCTCAGGATGGTTGAACCGGAAGAAATAGGACTTACCCAGACACAGGGAATAACCTGGAGAAGAAACACACAGACATGTGAGGTAAAACTCATGTTTACAGAAACAGATGTTGCATACTCTATACATTCAGGTATAGTGTGGTACAGACTAAAAAAAGGATTTAAAAAAGTAATTGTAAGCATGTGATTCTTGGCTTTTGTGTTTGTGTGGCACATACACACACACACACACATGAGGAATACATCAAACGCTATATTGTATGTATGAAAATGAAGAACAGCTTTTTCTTCTTCTCTACAGCCAGAAACACACAGGCAGCCATTCCAGACCACAGTGTTTGCTCTGGCCATCAATTAGGCCGAGAGGGCCAGGTATTAAACACGATGTCAGGGTCACAACCTCTGTAATACACACAGACAGCCACAGCTGTCCAAATACCTCAGAAGGGAAGGGAGAGAGACAGCAGTGCTTACACACACAAGATCCTATATAGGAAAAGTGAAAAAGAAGAAAGACAGCCCAAAACAAATGAAAAGACTACACCGATGCAAAGTGGAGTAGACAACAAAGAGGAGAGAAGATCACAAGACTGGCTAATAAACAAAGAGTTCCCCTCTCATTTGTCTGTCTTCTCACACTCGCACACACACGCACGCAATCTCTTTGCTCTCCCCAACCTCCAACCCTGAGGAAGGTTCAATAAGCAACAGTAAACCCCCACAATGTTAGCATGTGTGTAAAAGGCTAAAAAAGAACCTCCTTAATAGCTCCATTACAGTTACATCAGATTCCTTGGACCTGAAGTCAGGCACAGCCACTGAGGCAAGAGGGGGGGGTTAGTGAAAGGGCGAATGGAAAAAGACTGAATGGAAAAATGTAAATGTTTCTTTTCCCTTCTCTCATTCTCATCCCTCTTTTGTCCTGACCTCTCTTACTCTGCAGACTTGTGTCCAGCTTCACAAACACCTCCACTGAAAACTTGTTCTAATGGCCAAATTTGCGATTACAGGTTAGCTAGGTCATATCTGTCTAGACGTTGCCTTGGCAGATTTCTTAGCTGTAATTTCTACGCACGGGGAGGGGGGGCTGAGCGCTGTGGTGAGGTGGAGCTAACACCACACACATGAAAACATAAACACAATACTCACAGGTTGGGATGCAAACTGTGAAGCAGTGGCATCAAGACAGCGAGATCGAAAGATGTGTGTTTTGTAATTAAAATGAGAGAAAGACAGACAGACACACCAAGTTGTGTGTAGGAATGATCTAATAATGTCTCTTAACAGTGTCTGCCTAATGACTCACAGTAACGCTTGGTATTTAGCAGAGAAGAAAACACACACACACACAGACACACACACACACAGACACACAAACGCACACACAGCAGTCAGCTCTTGTAAAAATCTAATTTCCTCCCCTCAATAGCCTCACCATGTGCCACCATTAAAGTGGAGGGTAAAGTGTGTCGCCATGATTTGTTCACAGCCCCCACTCCTCCCATTGATCTAATTTCCTCCCAGTACTTCTTAGCTAACAAATAACTACTAACTAATCCCGTCCTCCTCCAGCATGAACAAATACAAGCAGTACGCGTGTGTTTGTGACAGAGAAAAGCAAAGAAAGGATGAGAAACTCAGAAATTGTAATATATTTATACAACTTGATGATTGACCCTTTATATCACTTCTTGCTTTTTCGAACAAACACTGGATTAGTGTGAAAAGAAAATACCTTCTCCTAACCCTTACTCCTAAATTCCATCTGTGATAAGATTACACAGCATCCGCCACATTCAATCCAGAAATGCTAATCTAACTGCTTGCACACAGACTAAATGTAAATCTGCTGTCCTAAATAGATTGCACATGAACACATGCCAACTCCCTTTTACCTCCACACAACCACACGCATGCACACACACGCTTACGCACACACACGCACACAACCACACACACAGCATCCACAACAAAACACGTTTAATCTTATTTACGTGCTCACTTGTTTACCAGCAAATTGAGTTTGCCTCCCACGGCAAAGCATTACCCCCCCCCCCCCCACATACACATATGGACAGACCCTCTCCAACAACAAGAAAACTGGAAATTAGTCTTTACATACATTTATAGGATAATTTAAAGTGTGTGATCTACAAAGGCCAACCTCAGAGTCTTTGAGGGCCCAGATGTAGAAGCTGTATCGCGTCTGGAGACAATTTTTGTTTCCATGTAGATCTGAGCGACCCAAACTACACTCTCGCCACAGTGTTATGTAAGGGGGAACTCAAAATTGTTTCTCTATGTGGTTAACGTAAGTGGAGGAATTGCCAAATTGAGACCATTAGGTTAGAATGAAAAACAAACCAAATACAGAGATCCCATATCAAACTATTTCTTGGATGAAACTAACTTAACTTAACTGGTCATTGGTCAGTTTTGAGATGCAAATTAATCACAAAAAGCAAAAGTAAATCGTCAAAAATGTCCAAATACCGGTACACTCTTATTTTTTTGGGAACAACTGGTTGCCTTCTAAATGTTGCTATAATCACTTAAATCCTTTTGGAACTGAACTAAAACTGAATTCATGAAAAGATGCATACACACAGGGTCCCAGTGGGAGTGTTAATAGGCCTCAAAACCACAAATGAACCCTCTCCGGGGCACAAGGGCCCAGCAGTAACATCATACAAAAACAGACTGGTCTTTCTCAGGGGAGTCCGTGTAGATTAGTTTAGACACTCACTCACACTTCAGTCGGTCAGTCACTCACAGACACACACACACACACACACACACACACACACACACACACACACACACACATACATACACACACACACACACACACACACATACAGACACACACTCACACACACACACACATACAGACACACACACACACACAATTCAACTTCAGAGCAACAGAGAAGGATCTCTCTCCTTGGATGGACAGAAGTGCAACAGATGTCATGTGTACAGAATGAACAACATAACAGTTGGCATAATGAAAAAGTTACGACTACCAAAAATAACAGCAGCAGTGGCTGTCGTAGAATAATAATGACAAATAAAAGCAGTAATGTATCGGTAACAGTAATAGCGATGCAATTAATAATAATAACAGTAGCAGTAGGTGTCGGGCAAGACCACAGTCCAGATAACACACACACACACTCTAGCTCTTCACCAGAGGCCCATAGATATCTTCTCTGCTCCATCTCAAATCTCATCCACAATGCATCAATCCATCGACCCACCCCACTTCTCCCAAGAAAAGGGGACAACCATGGTGCATACACTATAAACAACCTCTAATCTAGCAGAAAGAAAAGAAAGAAAAAAAATGTAAATACAAACACCATGCAAACCTAATAATTTATTTCTCATTCATCTGGTTTTAAAACTGTTCTTTTCTTTTCAGTTACCCAAATGTGCTCAAGGCAGGCAGAAGAAAGACTTGAACACAATAACATCCATGACAATGAGGCAGGTTTTGTTTCCAGGTGTCAGGTATCCTGACCACTGAGCCTGTCCTCACAGCCATGCGCCGGTTCTCTTTGTCACATGCACTCACACCACACCAGTACGTGAAGCACATTTATGAATCCATCGAAAGCTGCAGACAATATACTACAGCCAACAAGTTGTGATGAAACGCCTCTAAAAGATGTCTGCCAATATGAAGGGAAATAAGTGTTTCCCCACTCATTGGCTTGGATCACAGGATCAGCAGCAATAATGCAGCTGGCTTTACAGTCCTTATAGCAGTTTTTTAAAAAAGCAAAAAGCAGTATGCAGATATGGTGACAGATGGGACTCAATCTGTCTGTGACGGCTTCCACACTGCAGCCAATCAGAAGGGAGGAAGGAAAAACAATAATATCAGCTGATGAGCCCATGCATGACCGGTAAAAGCAGCCAACTCTCGCTGCTCATATACGACAAGGTTCAAATAAACAAATGTATCGATTGATGGGAATAGCATTTGCCCAGCTTCCTCAGAGAGAGAGAGGCTGCTGGTATCAAAACAGTGTTTTCACTTTGCGCTCAGCTATGTTGGTTTGAATGTGTATAAGCCCGATTCAAACACACTCACCACGGATGGGCAACAGAGAGAAATGACCTCCAAAGAAACTACAACTAGCCTACTGCACCTGTAATTAGTAACGTTAGCCAACAAAACACTAACCTTATCTTAGTTCATTCAAGAAAAAGAGTGGGGCATAGCCAAAGACTATGAAATAGGCCGAACTCAAAAAGGTGGAGTGCAGATAAGTACAGAGAATGTATTTACATGCAACATGAATGTGTTACTTTCGTTGAAAGTTAACTTTAACTAGCAAAATAAAAATCCGTTACATACCTGTTGAGTCCCATTCAGTGAGCCCGTTTCACGATAATAACAACTAGTTAGGTTATTTCTTTCTTTCTTTTACGTCTCACAAATTATAATGACAAGGCTTCAAATTAACTTTTTTGTTTTTCTAGTAAAACAAAAGCTATAGCTCGAGTCCTGACGGTCCCCGTGTTGTTGTTGTCTTCCTCTCTCTCTCTCTCTCTCGCTGTCTCTCTCTCTGTCTCTCTCTCCTGCGGGGCGCCTCCTCAGCCGCCTTGACTCCGTGTGTAAGAAAGTTCACTGATTTACCGTCCACGAGTCTGCGTGCGGGACTGTACCAACTCAGGGGTAAAAAAAAGAAGGGGGTAAGCGATTCAGGATTCACGAGAGCAAACTATTTAAAATACTATCGAGGAACACAATAGCATCGTGGAAGGTTTAGAGTTATAAAAAAAGCCAAATAAAAGAGAAGAAAACAGGATTGTATGTAAACGATCAATCTAATACGCTATTACGATCAATCTAATACGCTATCACCCTAATCTAGTTTTGGTAGGTTCAAAGGCTATTAGACTGTGAGGTATTTGGTGGACGCCCCCTGAGCTTTTCTTTGTCTACCTATTATTTGCTCTCTCTTTTCATTGAAATACCTTGGACCAGTGTAACCCCGAAACAGCTGGACTATAGCGAATGACTTAACAACCTGGGGGCTTGCTTGGGTTATAATGACAACCCAATTCATTTTGCAATTAATTAATTTGGCTTGACACCAAGCAACAGTGGAGAAGGGGCAGAGAAGAGTTTGGGGGAAGATTCTGGAAGGAAGCGAGAAAAAAATCCTCAGTCAAGGGTACAGTCTCCCTGTAACCGTTGTTATTGCTATACGATGATTTATATTGTCATCATTGGGAATATGTTATTACGCTGTATGAACACATTCAACAACGGACTTCCAGCTGTTCAAGTTAGTTAGAAGTTAAGCTGATGTGATCAGGTCCAGCGCCGAAGTCCCAAATACAGAATTGATCATTTCCTAAACATAGCTAATCAACTCCAGACTGCTCCACAGTGTGCACGTGTACCTGTGTGTGTGTGTGTGTGTGTGTGTGTGTGTGTGTGTGTGTGTGTGTGTGTGTGTTTTGAGGCCAGAGGATATTCCTGAAAGATGTTGTCTCTCTCTCCATAATTGACCAAACCATGCCCTTTTGACTTTTTTTCATTCTTTCAGTACTTCTCTTCACCCCTGCGACTTCCTGAAGCCTTGTGTGTGTGTGTGTGTGTGTGTGTGTGTGTGTGTGTGTGTGTGTGTGTGTGTGTGTAGACACACAGGGCACACACACCAAGATGATGTCAATATTTGAATCAGCCAGGCACGGAGGGAAGATAAATAGGCCTGTCAATATTTAACTTGAAATGGCCAGGCCACGCAGGCCACAATCAAAAAAAATAAAAAGGGAACACAGAAAGGATGGATACAGTGAGAAGGAGAAGCCAGGTGCAAAAACAGTCAAACAAGGAGTGCTCTGCAACTCAGTAAACAAACTTTTTTTTGTTTTTGTTTTCTTATCAGGGTCCGAGCGTCCCTATTTATTTGTTTTATTTGTTTTACCTGTATTTTAGCTATTCTTATTTATTTATTTTTAACTTTTAGAATGTTTTAATTATGTGAAGTGTCTTTGAGTATTATGAAAAGCGCTATATAAATTAAATGCATTATTATTATTATTATTATAAATCCATAAAAAGGGAATGTGGGGGAAGAGAGGAGAAAAGAGAGGGCAGACAGATGAAAGATCAAGATACTGGCCGACAAAAAACAGACACAGACACACGGGCAGGGGTGGAAAGAGTGATAAGAAAAGAAATGCGTTAGAATTTGGGAGGATCCTCTGTGTGCGTGTGTGTGTGCGTGTGTGTGTGTGTGTGTGTGTGTGTGTGTGTGTGTGTGTGTGTGTGAGTGTGTTCTGCAAGTTTTCTGCAGTCTCCTATGACCGAACTTGATGTGCAGGGTATATGCTCTGCCGTTGCTGGAAGCTGTGACTCACTGTAGCAGCTAGCTGTTCCAAACCACAACAAATTAAACCAAACCAGAGGTACACGAACATCCACTACATCATTCAAAACACATCCACAAACACACGGAAATGCTCAAACACACACACACACACACATTGGCCCATACATTCATGTGAAAGATACACAAACATGCACACCGGGCTGTTCATGTTCACGTCAGCACAATGTTAACTGTGACCATATGAATCATACACATACTAAAAGGAATGCAAGTTAACCAAACCGCAAACTAACCACTCTCTCTTTTTCACACACGGTGGAGTTTTTAAACACTGAAAATATATGCACACTCAACGAAATTTAGTCAACTTTCACTCCAACTATTTCACTGACCAGTAGGTGGCAGTACATCAAAGATGGTCATGCGTGTGCCTAGTTTTGTGCAAGCAAGTGAAACACCTGACATGGGCCTTCGGATACACAGTCTATGGTATGGGCCCTCTCTGAAAATAGACTGAGCTATACTGTGTGTGTGTTTGTGTGTGTGTGTGTCTCTGTGTGTGTGTGTGTGTGTGTGTGTCTGCATATCTTACCCTGTGTGAGTGGTGTGGGGACAGTGACCTGTGCTCCATCCAGACTGCAGAGGTGACCACAGGGGTCCAGGGTCACCACCCCTCCTGTGTCAGAGGTGATAATGAGAAAGTAGGGGATCAGTATACCTTCGGTTTAAAGTAAAGCAACTACAGTTTCTACATCATCCTTTACTCAGAAGTACTTCCCTGTTGAAAGATGCCTCACGAACATGTTTAATGATAACATACACACAAAGCCATGCTATTTCCATCTTCACGGCAGGGCCTTGGTCTGAATGCTTCGCGTGGTAATTATACAGGATGTGACACACAGGAACAAAAAAACAAAACCAAACAAACATCAGCGCACTCAATCACTCGTCAAAGATAATTGTCTTTTCATGCTCACAATACACTGACTAAGTACTGAAAGACATCCAGTTTAATATTTCACCCCATGCTATATTTAACTTGAAACCTTATTAAAATTGAAACAAATTAAAGATTGTGCCGGTTTGATGGTGATTCTAACAGATTCTGTTGCAGTTTTGTTAAAATAATCATAGATGCATTTTGTACTTAGTATATTTAGCCGATCATCTCTTTACGGGTTTGACTAAATGTTTTCAAATATTGAAAGTAACCTTTTAGGCAGATTTATTTTCAGTATATTTTTTATTTAAAAGCCTTGATAAATAAATGAGTAATTTGCCAACACAATGTACAGATGTAAACTAGGTAAACATCTAAGAACACACTTGCCAGTCCTGTTTAATGCCGATGCCTGGCTATAATATGAATTCATGTTGTGCTGAGTAAACTGACATCAACCTTCATTGATGATGAGACAGTGCTCTGCCTCGATGCCAACGCCATGGATAGTGATATCTTGAGGAATTGGAGCGTCTTCTCGGCCAATGCGGGTCACCCCTGGAACATCAAGCAATATGCAAATAGAAATGATAAAAATACAATGCAATTTTCTTTTTTAACCACATGGGTGGTCTGTGAGCCACACTTTGAAGGGGCACTTCAGTATTATCAATTTCAAACGCTTATTCTTTTTCAGTCGATACATTTTGGAGGAAAATAGACCCTCAGTTCTCCTAAAATGTCTTGTTCACATTGTTGGCATTCCTCATTCCTGAAATGGAAGGGCACACCGAGCCGGGAGAATGTGGAAGTGTGGGGCAATGTGGTCGAGGTTACGCAAGAGACATATAATGATGTAAAATATGAAATGTCACAATGCTGACTTTACACTACGTTTCATTTTAATACCATCCCCTGTGTAATGAAACATTTAGTTTAGACTGTCGTTAAATCAATCCATCTATCAACATATTTAACTGCTCTTCTCTCCTGGCCGAGGAGGCGAAACAAAAAGAGTCTGTCTCTCTGTATTAGGAATACAATGAGAGCTTTGTGATCCGCACAAGACTTGTCAACTCTAAAAATATATGTGAGTCACGCGGGTCATCCAAGGACAGATTTTCAATTAAGTTTAAGGCTTTCAAGCTCATGTCCGTTTGTATAAGTATTCCATCTTTACTGCAGGCTATTGAATTATAATCAGTTGTACAAGCGTGTCTTTCATGATACATACAATGTTGTAGATCTCATTATCTTTGCTCCCATCTCTTCTCTGTCATGCGTTTGGCCAACCTGCTGGAATAATAATTAAGCTATGGCACCTGTGGCTTGCATATTCAATAAATCTACGGTTGTCTGATTGTGTGTATGTGTGTGTCTGTGTATGTGTGTGTGTCTGTCTGTGTATAAGAGAGAAGGGGGTGGGGGGGGGGGGGGTCATTGAGGGGGAAATGAATGCAAGACACCTGTGGATGGCTGATGAAAGAGACACTATAAATACTAACGTGTATTTGGCCATGCTTGCACTGATTTCAATATTTGTCTAAGGAATTGTGTGGATTGCAGTCTTTCACTATAATGGAGTGAGTGCTTCCTGCCTGTTCTCGAAGACACTGTCATGGAACCGTGTAGTTTGAGTCATCTGTGTTTTATAGCTGTTTGGATTGGTTAGCGCGGTGTTGTCCTCATTTTTGGTACGGTTAAATGTGGATTCAGTCCGCACACTAACCATCAAGTGGGGCCATTTTCATCCCCAATGACAGAACAAATAAATAACCAGGGCTTTGGATGTAGTAGTTTGTTTAAATACATGTTTTCAGTCTAAGGGCGCCCTGTGGGAGGAAGTGGTGTTGGCTCCTTGTTTTGACATTATTGTGACCCATGCATAGTATCACTTTCCCCTATCACAGCGACACACACACACACACACACACACACACACACACACACACACACACACACACTTCTCCAGTAACATGGAGATGAAGCGATGGATGTTGTAGGGAGAGGGCACAAAGAGAGGAGAAGTATGGGGAAAGGCCGAGAAACAGAGCAATGAAGGAGGGACACGGGGGGAGGGGAGGGGACTGCAAAGGTCTAGTTCCACCATAGATGACAGATGTACATGACTTGTGAGAAATTACAATCATTATAAAATAGTCTATGATCCTGGGCATCAGGAAGAGGAATGGCTACTGTCTGACTAAGTAATCATAACCCATGGAGTGTGTGTTTGTATGTGTGTGTGTGTGTGTGTGTGTGTGTGTGTGTGTGTGTGTGTGTGTGTGTGTGTTTGTTACCTTCTTTTAGTGGCAGCAGGGTGATTGCCACACTGAGCCTCCCACTGCCCAGGCTCACCAGATGAGGCGTGGCTGTCTGGACCTTCAGCCCCTTCCCTGTGTCAATCAGGTCCAGAGGCGGAGACTACAAGCATCGGTCAGATCGGAAAGGTATTGTTTTCACTCACAGCTTATTCATCATTATTATATTCTAGAAAGACTAAGACTAGAAACTAGGACCACCATTAAAATGTACCCTTAAAACACATGTATTCATATTACGGTAATTTGACTTGTTTGTTTGCCTATATTCTCTCACCTTGGGTTCCACTCGAGACATTTGATCTGACTCTGGTTGAAACATCATCTCAGAGTCCTGCAGAATGGATGAGAGAGCACACCTGATCATCATTTATTCATGACAGTATTGCATGTGCTGTTGTCTTTTCACCTTTCAAATGTACATTCATTCATCATCATTTCATTCCATATGAAAAATGGTTTATATGTCCACACGTATACACGGCATACCAGGGTCACACGCGTACACAAAGGTTGTACTTATCTGCACAGATGATTATGCCCATACATAGCTACACTCGAATACACATACACACACACACACACACACACACACACACACACACACACAGAAAGAACAACATTGTGTGACCAGCTGATGCCACATGAGAGGAACTCTCTGTGTGAAAGTGTTCCAAGGGGAAAATAACACTTGAGAGGAATAAATGGTTTCTTTTTCTTTTTCTGTTTCTCTCTCTCTCTCTCTCTCTCTCTCTCTTACACACACACACACATGCTGGTTTGCAGTGGGAAGAACAGGAAGAAATGTTCCATGAAAACAGAGTTCCCACAACTTTATGGTACAGTTGACCATCCCTCCCCGGTGCTTTAAATGTGTGTGTTCCACCCAACAAGCAACAGAGTCAAGTGATAGCAATACCCATCAGTTGCACGACCTGTATGGCAAAATTGCCACAGTAGGGCCAACATTTTCTGAAAAACAAACAAACTAACAAACAGATGTTGAATTCATTCATGCTCCCCAGAAGATGGACCCTTTGGAGACTCCATAGACTTTCCTCCGACGCCACTGATCAAATGTGCAGGTATGTCATCATCCAAAAGGCAGATTTTGCAGATCCGATTCATGCTTTGATGCTTTTGATATTTGATTTCATCGTTTTCATCAAGAGTCTGCCTCAGGACCAACCTCAGACTAGCATAAGCATCAGTGCTGTTTGTTTCTTCATTTTTGGGTGTAATATACATTTCAGCCTCTGAGGGCCACGAGCGAGACTTTAGTGTCATGACTATTCTTATTTTGTATAAGTTGATAGTGGAGTCCAAGATAAATGAAACCATGTTAAGGGTCAAAATATAAAAACCATGAGGAAATGCAGGAAAAGCAGGGCAGGATTAGATTGGAATAAAAGGACGAGAATGTCAAACTAAAAAGAGGAATGAAAACAGAGCGAGATAAAATGGTTTGATTGAACTTGCTAAGATCCAGTGCCAAGGACAACCCCTGCAGTACCCTACAATTCAATAAATGAATACCGGCTTGCTTCTATTTGTGTGCGCTCATACACACACACACACACACGCACACACACACACACACACACACACACACACACACACACACACACAGACGGATGAGTGAAATGTTTCTCACCCAAGCAGAGAAGATTACAGCATGGGAAACCACCCCAACCACATCTCCATTTCCACCTTCTGTCATCTCCTGCCTCTCTTCTCTCGCAATGTTATCCTGTAATAATCTTATGATAATATGCATTATCAACCTCACACAAGTTTCTCCATTAGTATCTCATTTGTTTTAAAATGTCTTCAACAGTTTTTCCAACTCTCCAACCTTCTTGTCTTCTCTTCTTCTCTCCTTTCCTTCATTTTTACTTTCTATGTCCCATCCTCCTTTCTTTTTGATCTTTCCTCCAATGACAAGCGTAGGAAGCGCAAAGTCAGCTCCATACCACTTCCTCTAATACAGCGGCAACTTCCTCTCTGAGGTCACTTCCTCCTTTTTCTCCTTTGACACCCTTATTGCCTTTAAACACACACACACTTCTATTCTTCACACACACACACACACTCACACACACACACACACACACACTCACACACACACACATGCACACGCACGTCCACAAATAAAGTCACCATCAGTTCATTTTTGTCATCGCATAAAGATACGGGGCCCCACATTCCACTGATTTCTTTTTTCATTCCTCGTGTAGACAAAACAAACACACGGTGTATGATGGCAAGAAAATCAGCTGGACAAATACATAGATGAGACGCAGATTAAAAGTTCAACGGGAACTGTTTTGAGTATAATGACAAGATGTTTCCCTCTTCTTTTTCTATCTTTTCCTCCCACTTCCTTCTTGTACGTCCTTTCCTGCCTCCTTGATTCTTATATTATATTCTTATATTCTTGACTCCATCATTTCACCTCAGTGTCTTTCTACTTTTCCATGGCCCCCTGAGCTCCGGTCTGGGCAGGTCAGGACAAGCTTTTGGCCTTGTTGTGTTCTAGCTTAAGCAGAGCAGTGATGTGTGTCAACCCCCCTTGTAGATTTTCAGATTTCAGCTCTGGCATTCTGAGGGGCCTCCACAATCTCCAATCAACAAAACTGATGCTATCTGGGCCACTGGATTAGAGAGCTACGAGATTACTGGATGGTCGAGGTATTTGCAGGAGAAACGTATGAACACACAATAATGAATACCTGTTACGATCTTTGCTGTTATTACCTGGCCTTTAAAGCTGCTCCAGTCAATAATATCGAAAGTGAATGACTTTAATGTGATAGGCAGCTTTCTCGCTTTTTGCTTTAGATATATATATATATATATATATATATATATACATATATATAGATAGCAGCTAGCTGGTAACATAGTGGAGAATTTAGCTGCTTAAGAGACTAATCATTTTAAGCAGGTGCTGGAGACCAGAACAAAGCTAAAAGAGAGTTAATATCAGCCTGACATTCATCAGATGGCCAGAAACAGGACTCCAAATGAATGCCATGCTGCTCCGCTTGCTGGATGAGTACGCAGGCAACATGTATAATATAATGTGATAATATGTCACGGTTGTGTAGCTTGTATTTCACTGCCCCCTGAGTATGTAAGATGAGAACTAATGATATATGAAACACATAATGGGTGTCCATCATTGTTAAGCAACAACTACACACAATATGCTTTTAATGACACAATCCTACTTTCAACACATGACGAATGTTATTACAATGTTCTTACAATTGCTCAGGTGTATACACCTGGTGTACACTGTACAGTTACGCAGTTACAGTGACAATGGAGTTTGATGGCAGAGTAATATGGTATTATCTATGTGAATAAATAGTATAAAGTTAAGGTAAGGTGAATAATATGGAGCAGACCAGTAGAGTAAACTTCAACATTTCATCACAAACTAACTCCTTGAATGGAATGAAAGACTTTAAGCCCTGACCCACATGTAATGCTAACTTTAATCCCACATCTATTTTACACCTGAACTAGCCCTTTAAATAATTGAAAACCATCTCAAATAACTTCATACATAGAATGTTTTTTTAAATCCCTAAGACTCAAGTAAAAAAGTCCACATCTCGCTTTGATCCCATCTCTAGGACAGCTGAGTCTCCCCAAATGCTTAGTTTGCCCTGCAGCTGGAGACAGAAATGGAGATAGAAAATTGGGATGACGGAGAAAGAGAGAGTGATGGAAGAAAGAAACAAAGAGGACTCAGAAGGACATTCTCTGTTTCAAGAATTCTCTGGTTCATTATGTTCTTCATCCTCTGCTTTTATCCTTCTGTTTGTATTTCCTCTACATCTGTTTTTTCTTTCCCTCAGTTTCAATTACCTTCTCCGTTGTCGTTGTTGTTGTTGTCTGTTTCTGTGGCAGGCTGCATTCTCATAACCATATCTCAGGACATCTCAGCGAGTTGTGAATATCACTGATTTGGAACAGACTAGTTGGTGTAGGGATGGCTTAGTCAAAAACACCAACGTCATGGGCTAAATCGTGAATATGGTTACTCTGAATGGACAAAATAGAAGAGGACGAAACAAAATCAGGCTTTTTCTACTTTAACTGCAGATATTCCATGCTGCTTCTTTAGTGTGAGTGCCTGCTTTATTTAAGTAGCTTATACATTGGCCTTAGGCTAGAGGGTGTTTCGAGGCAGGCAGCTCCACAGGATGATATATTGACCAACTATTGGAGATGAGGGGGGCTCACAATACAGCTGCAGTCAAGGTCACTGTTAAGCTTGCACTTGCTACAGAAATCAAATATGGGTGGTTTCATTCACAACTGGTTTTCTGTGTCTTTGGGTTTTGGAAGCGAGTGTGTGATTGCGTGCATATAGCGTGAGTTAATTTCCTTAATTTATGTGCATTGTACATGTGTTCATGTGCATGCTTGAGTGCCATATATAAGGTGCATGTCAGCACCCATTTCCCAATCTGTTAAGAATACCACATCTTCTTTCCTCTCATTTGGTCGTAGCTCCATCGCTGTCCATTTATTTTGGAATATTGCTTGTGTCTCATTTGTTTACAAAACGCTGTCTCCCTAGTCCACCTCGTTTCCTCCCCCATGCACTTGACGTGTTTCATCTGCCGTTTAAGCGTTAAATGCTGCCTGTAACCTTGCCTGTACTCCTCTCTCTGTCTTGATCTCTCTCTCTCTCTCTCTCTCTCTCTTTCTCCATCCCTCTGTCTCTCACTAACATCCCCTCCCCTTACATTCCAGCATTACCCTCTCCTCCGCCCACCTGACAAAGCCGGCATTGTCTCACAGATGCTGTTTAACATGGAGTCCCTCTCTCTGTGTCCTCCTAATGTCATGGCTAAACGGGGTGATCTCCCCCCCCTCCTTCTCCTCACTACACTCTGTGTTCTGTGCACAATCATTTCTTCAGCAAAACTTTAAATATGCTCTACGCATGCGTACACACCACAGACGTCAACACGCCCACCCACACCCACACACGCGCACACAGACACACACCAAACACATGCATCCTCTTCTCTGTGCCTTTACATCCAGTTACGTGTACTTGTTTGTGTCTTTCATTGAGTGTGTGTGTTCTCACGCATGTGTGTTTGTGTGCGTGTGTTTTTAGTGAAAACTCTGCAAGCTGATTAACACAACTTAGCCACGAACCCCTGCTGTAACACAACAAACATCCAGCAGCATTGTTCTCCAACCCCAACTCTCCCACACTCAAATGAGCGCTTTCTTTTCTGTCATTTACCCAAAGGCAAGATCCTCACAGGAAAGAAAGTCCATTGTTATTGCAGCTGACTCAAAGTTGGAGGAAACCTGAATTTCTAAGGAGGGTGTGTGTGTGTGTGTGTGTGTCTTTGGGAAAGCCCAGATTACCTTTGCTGCCATATGGAGAGCATCGACTGATGTTTGGGTTTCTGAAGGGCCGGATATGACAGAAAGACAAGGAGGGACAGGGAACTGGTCGAGGGGCATATATGACCCACATTTAACATAGCTCACAATCAACTGTGAGTGCTGAAGAAGAAGAAAAGAGGGAGGCCGAAAAAACAAACCGAGTCTTTCAGGGAAAATAAATAAAATAATAATAAATAAAAACACAGACTAAATAATCATGAAAGGAAGGGAAACAAATGTGACGAAAATCCAAGCACAAAGGGTACACACACAAAGGGTTCACAATGTGGAAGGAATCTTAACAGATTAGAACAATATTTCCCTTCAGCACACAACATATCCTTTCAAGTGCTGTATGTGCACTTCTACCACTTCTTAAGGGTTGGGTCGGGTACAGTGTGAGTAGCTCATAACCTTATTGGTATGTTGAGTCCGTGTGACAATCCTCCTGGTTTCCACATCGTAGACACAGCCAGCTTGACCGGTATAATGGTTTTAACATAGCTTATCATTCTATATGTTAAGATATAATGTTTTCTTTAGTATCCTAAACACATATGTGTTGCTGTAAAGTGCTGTGGTTGGACACATCCACAAACTAATAACCACACTGGGATTCAGAGCCATAAGCAACATATAACTTGTTTCCAACAAACCTGACAAGACCAACTCAAAATGACCCAAATGTAACATTGTATATCATTTCCTCGCTGGGAAGTCGTCAAAGGTTATACGGTGTCAAGATAAATTTAGACACACACGGCCCAATTAAATAGCCTCCTCGTACACACTCACTTCATCCATACTTGATACTTATACAGTGCGTCTGCGATGTTAAAGAGGTACGTGTTGATAAGACTGGAGGGGAAACAACACGCAGTGCTTCAATGAACTCATGGCAGCTATAGAACAAGTGAGTCATGGATAATAATACTAGCTTGTATGGGTTGATCCACAAAGGAATGCTTTGGGTTTGTTTGTGTCAAATGTGGGATAGAGCTATACTCACACACTAACAATATCCCAAACCACCAGTCAAAATCAGCCACTGCTCTGATCCTGATTTAAGTATCTTTAAACTTCCAATATGAATCATACGCTGTAATATCTGACAAGTTATTCAAACTTTTTTTAATTTTTTTTTTATCTAGAAAGCATTTGCCTCGAAAAAGGTACTAAAATGTTGCCGTATTAATTTTGTGAAGGGGCTCCAACTTAAAATATCAAGAGGAATCAACGTATTCATTATACTTGTGTTTCTTTATTGGTCTATGTCCTCAGTGTAGTAACTTATACTCACACATTTCTAAACTGGGGACATTTAATCAGTAGCCCAGAAACAAACAAAACCTTCCCTGTATTGTATTTGCCGAGAACAAAATCTGGAATTAAAGTTGGATAAGATGTAGCTTATCTTTACACGGCTCATAAGAAACACACACTGTGAAGAACTCCCTGAGCTGTGGATTAAACACCAGTGGATGATGGAACGCCATAAAAGAGATTGAATACATTTCAAAATACCGCAAAAAATTGGGGTATTTTGTAATTCTACCCACATGAAATCGCACTCACCATTATTGAAGCAGGACTGAACACTTCTGTCATCGTGAAGTAAAAGGACGCAAAACTGTTCCAAGATCCCAAAGATATTCTGTCACTTCCTTCGATGCTGGGGTCACACATACATCCTCTGTGCAGCCTGCGCTAGATGTCTAGGAGATACTTTTAATTCTGTCACATCCACACATACACACACACACACTCACACACACACACACACACACATACACACACACACACACACACAAATACACACATAAACACACACATGAACACACACATGAACACACGCTCCAAAGCTACACAAAAAAAAAAGCCAATCGCGACCTGCGGAGGAATGCAGCAACAGCTGGAAGTGGAGCTGGAGAGCCAGCAAGGGGAGGGAGTCTCTCTCTCTCTCTCTCTCTCTCTCTCTCTCTCTCTCTCTCTCTCCCTCTCCCTCTCTCTCTCTCACACACACACACACACACACTCACACACAAACACGCTGACACAGACACAGATACAGAGCCTAAAGTGCAGGTGTTAACGGACCACCTTCACTTGACCTCTCATTCTCACTGGCTCAAATAGAGAACCCTTTAGGCTGACAAAGAGAGGGGAGAGATAGGGAGAAAAAGAAAGGGACAAAGAGAGAGAGAGAGCATTCCTTCAGACCTTGGCACCATTGATAAAAGACCACGATAAGAAGCATGATGATATTACAACAGGAATGCAGTCTAGTCTCCACTCACGTGACACGATGCAGTCCCACTATACTGATAGTTTTGATTCACTCAGTCTACGAAGACAGACCCAGACTGGCCTTCCTTTATGAGGAATGTGATTGCAAAAGACATCCATATAAACACACTATGGTCAAATTGCAGGAAGGTACAACAAACTACACATTAAACACACGCACCAAAAGAAACGCATCACGCACATCCTAAACAAAATTGTAAGCATTGGCTGGCTGCTCTTTGTATAAGTTATGTGCGCCCTCTGTAAAGCTACATGTACGGTCATGCGTCAGTCTGAAGACATCATGGAGCCAGCCGTTCCATATCGGATGGTAGGTAATTTCCTTTGGCAGAGGTTGGTGCATTCTCGACGGTTCACAGCAGACGTTACATAACACAACAACGTGCATTATGCACAACTATAATATGATCTAAGTCATGCAGAATCGTGTTCATGCTATACACAAGGATCACAAGTGAAGCGTAATGCCTGGTGTGTCGTTATGGTTGGCAAATGATGAATGCAGTCTTGAAAGTGGTCAACTGGTTAGGACTGAGGCCCCCCCCCCCCACCGGCAGGGTTATCTTATCCCTCAGGCACCGCATGGATCTCTTTGTGGATAAACAGGAAGAGAGCTCGTGCACACCCGGCCCTGCTCCACTTTCTCCACTGCTCCTCAGCTCTAGGACACACATTATGTGTACAGATCTACTGGCCAAGAAAGAGTCAATAAAGGTTTTGAACCCACAGAATGACATATCCCTCAAAGTGTGCATCTGCAAATTACAAGTTCACAAACCCAACTGTGTTTACTCTGCTATCCCACGGATCAAGGAGCGGAATAAAAAGGAGACGAAAAAATGGAAAAGGTTTCAAATGAATGCTTTCTGTTATGATACATCAGCTTTTGTCTGTCAACCAAAGCAACCGACGCCAGACTTTTCTCATGTTTGCTTCCATATTGCCACAGGTCATGGCTCTTCGGTCCCTTTGATTCTCGACTCAACATTAATAGATGCATCTTTAAAAAGACTTCAAAATGGAACAGCTAAATGTTAACAGGATAATGCTCCCTGAAAATAGTCTAGCAGTTCCTTTTAACGTTCTCTCTTGTCAAGTGTTTCCAGAAGCTATAAAGCTACTCTGTCTCCTTGGCTGCGTTGCTAGCATGAGAGCTGCTAAGCTTTCCCACTGACATCATCCCGGAGCCCGCCGAACGTTTGACAGCATTCCCGAGCAAATTCCACAACTCCCATGGAGGCTGAGCAGGAACTCTGGAGCTGTGTGGAGAGGGATTCCAACCGGTGTTCGGAGACCCTGCAGTGGGGAGACACAGTTTCATTAAGACAAATGCACCTTACTTACAGCCATAATTTAATTCTTCCATTCGACTGTACTAAAAAGCCTGTGGAACAGTATCTGAACCACTTAACACCATTACTCTGACAGCTCATTTAGCCTCTGGGAAATCCCTGGTATCATCATTGATGGGGGGCTTTGAGGATATGAGTGGGTAAAACTATTCAACACACACGCTTTTTTTAAAAATATAATGTTAATGACAGATAATCGCATGACATCGACACCGCTTGGGGCTTGAGGTGTATTTTCAGTTGAGGTGCACCTCTTCACCCCCCCACCCACACACACACACAGTCTGTCAGAGGCAGGATCGTCATAAGATACAGACAGTGTCATGTGTTTTCACAGCTGGTTCAATACTCTCGTCATCACGGTCTAAAAGGGAACACTAACAAATCCGTACGCAATGGATGTCACTGACCTGGTCCACTCGGGTCAGTGACATCACTTACACCTGGATTATAGCAGTGGTTAAATGAACTAAAACTTGGTTTACAAGTGTATTTGCAGAGTACTATTTTTTTTAAATGCTGATGCAGACATGAATGGCTTTCCAAGAATAGTTGCACATCTTTATTTAACGCAAACACACCAAGCAGCTAAAGCACGGGTGTGAAACTCACCACGTATTTGGCTGTGATGAAGTCAACTGTTTGCTATATAACGTGTGGTGCAGTTGTGGAGGGTGGTGGTGGTGGGAGAAAGAGGAATGACGTTATGGGACTCAAATGTTAGAAAAAAAGTGTAGTTGCTAATCTGCGCCACTTTTGGGCAAAGACTATTCATAGAATAACAGACTCTTGGTTGGCAAAACACACAAATGCAGTATGATTAATTCAGGACTTTATTGGGGGATCATGCTTGAGTTGTCGTCCTCTCCTTTAAAATCTGGGAAGCCAGCAGGGATACAGAGGAGTGAAAGAGTAAGAGAGGGAGAGAGAGGACCAATCCAAACAACAAAAGGAATGCTCTCCATCAGTTAGAGCTGCTGCTCTCTGCTCTCCCACTTGCCTGCCATGGTATGTGTAATTACTCCACAATTAAAGTGCCTATGCGTGTGTGTGTGTGTGTGTGTTTGTGTGTGAGCGAGACTTGCAGCGCTTGGTGACCACTAACCATGTCAACAATGTGGCCTGGACAGAACAGGCTATTTCACACTAGTGAGTCAGGGAGTGAAAAAAAAGAAGGGCAGACTTGATATGAAAAGAAAACATTTTACTTTTCTGTTAGATGCTGCTGCTGAAAGGGGGAAAAACAGCTGTTCAGATATCTCTTTCTGCAGCCTCCATTTCTTCTTACTTTGCTCTCTGGCGTCTTACTGCCTCGGCTTTGTAAATCCCTGTGCCTCCTCTTCTGCAGTCCGCCTCTCCTCCTCCTCTCCTTGCCTACTCTGACCACAGGAATGCATGGCGACTGTCACTGCAGTATACTCTCCATGTCATGCATAATCACAGGGTCCACCGAGCACACACACAAAACACAGAGGCATTTCCCCTTGCTATTTCTACATGAGTAGAGTGTGCCTTATGGAGCCGATGCAGACTTGACACACATGCTGGACGTGGTCATATGTTGTATACTGGAGTGCTCTTCTATGCATTTCCCCTCCATACTTTTTCTGTCTGAGGAAATTGTTTCCATTCCAGCATCTGTAGTTAAAAACGTACTAATAAAAAGCATTTAAGCTAAAGCTGTATGGATGCACATTTTATGAGTATTGTGGCACAAGTTCCACTGCGACCCCCCCGCCCTCCTTAAAAGTGCCACTGTTTACATAAACTTTATAGCCCAAAATGATATGTACCAAGACAGTGTTGGCACAGTGAGCTACTTTTTCATAACGTGTGGCATTGCTTAACATAGAAACAAAAAATACTACACTTTTGACTACTGTAACAACACCAAGTGCATAGTTTTAAACCCAACTTCAGAATACTGGCTAGGTGTTAACAATAGTGATTGCAATGTAAATTAATCCACTTCCATTATGTCCTTTACAATCCTCTCACATAATGTTGAATATATTTGTGTTATGTAAACAAGATCAGTTCGCATTCCAATACCTGATGTGTTCCAATGCAGTCGATGGCTTAAATACCTATGACAACAATATTTCGAAAAACAAAAGAAATATGTAATGTGATCAGAACATGTAAAAAAACAAAAGGACAAGGATTGTAATATTTGAGAAGTTAAACCATATAAGTGAGTCTTTCGATCATTGTCCAGGTCACAAGGAGCTGGGAGTCTTTTTATGCATGGCGACCTGTGAGCATGGCGACCTGTGAGCAAGGCAACGATGCCTTGTCGGCAAAAGAAGCATCTATTTGCTAGCTGATGAAAAAATAAAAAATAAAAAAACAAAGCACACATTATTATTGAAAATAATGGAGCATTATGGAACAACTATATATCCAACAGCCACACCGCGGGGTCCACACACATTTGTCCTGTTGTGCAAATAATATGTGTCATCTCGGCCTGCGGTCCTGTTCAGACAACAGCAGGTTGTTGAGTTTGATGACTATGTTGGCGAAGTCGGTGAGCTCCACAAAGTCAGAGGTGATGATGTTGACCCCCTCCTGCCCCGGCCTCTGAGCCTCAACCCAGGACATGATGGTTGGCAGGTTTCTAGAGCCACCAAAGAGGAGAGTTTGCGTTAGAAGTCAAATAAATAAATAAATAAAAAGACACCCCTATTTGTTCCACTGAACATGCTGCCACTTGAATTCAAACGTGATTCACTGGCCACGTTTCCGTCTCTGAGGGTTACGATAACCCTATGGCTGTAAGCTTGCCAGACTCTAATCAGTTGTTCCTTTGCTGAATGTCTGTCTGTCCACCACATTTGACAAAAAGCTGCTGATAAGGTTTTTGAGATAAAGTAGCTTGATGTGGGAAAAAATGGTACAGATGGAAAAAGAGTTAAAGGAAGTGATGTTTCTGTTTGTCTGTCTGTCAGTGAGCGGGTTATTTTCCACCATTGTCTCAAAATCATTGCTTTGCATCCAAATACTTGCTGTTATAGTTATTGGCATAGAGGCACACACACACACAAACACACACACACAGTGGTCAAAAATCAATATGTTTGTTCTTTATGATGTTTTCCAGAGCAAGTTATTCAAAAAGGTGTAGTTATAAGTTAATAGGCCTGAATTCAAGTTGTTATCATTTTGCTTTAAAAAAAAAAAAGAAAGGGGTACACCTTCATGCTAGCACACAAACACACGCAAACACATGCCATCGCTGTATCACTTCCAACACCCTAAAAGTCTCCACTGTGTTTGAGCCGCCAGCAGAACAAAACCAGGAAGTCAGAATGTTTAACCGGCGGTGATAAACAATCCCATTTCCTCGGAAGTGCAAAAGGAGGCCACCTCCTGTCTCGCCAGAGAGCCCATGCAGGAGTTTTATGCCCCAGCATCAGCGGCCGTTTCTCTCACTTTTAAGCGTACGTCCTGAGTCAGGGTTCCCACTGAAAGCTTTGGGCTCAGTGAGCTAGACGACTGCTAACGTCGTGCAGATAATTTAGTCCTTGCTTAGGAAGTGAGATCTCTTATCTGAGCGATGAAATGTGTTTCTGTTTGATCCTCTATAGTTTGGAAATGGATTTAAAAGGATTATAGCTAATCCTTAGTTAAATAAACCAGTGATGTGGCAGAGTTTTGTAACTTAAAGATGTGTGCTCAGGCAGATTTCTATAGGAGGTAAACCTGTTAAAAGTAGAAGGAACATCCACATCCACTATACACGGCATTCTCCATCAGAGGGTGTGGTGAGTAACGGATACACTCTCAGCCAGGCACATCACTGGTCTCAGAGCTCTGAGACAGCTGTGCCAATCACAGGGAAGCATGAGGAACAATAGCTCAACAAATGTACAGAGGCTTCTCCAGGAAATCCTATTGTAGTCTAGATGGACGAAAAGAGTGTGGAGGAAGCCACCCAATCTATTTCAGTTTTAATTCTAATGCATCTCATGCCACAAATGGTCACATCATAATGGTAAATGTGACACACCAGCGTTTGCACCGTCAAACATCAAGAATAGAACATGAAACGCCACTTTTGCGAGAAAAAAAAGAAGGTAACGACACACAGTCATCGACTGGTTGCAGAGTGATTCATTAATATGGTTTATTGACATTGTTTGCATCATTCTCGTGTTACTGTGCATTTGCTCCAAGTGTTTAGTTTGCTCTTGTTGATAATGCCCTTTTTCAAGGGCACGGGGCAACCGCTTTACTGCAAGCATTTGTAGCATTTACTGTACTGCCCTCTACTGGCCAAAGTAATTCAATGGAGTTGAGCACAGTGCATGAGCACATACATGCTTGGAGACATGCTCATACATAGACACATGCTATGTAGCAAAGAATATGTAAAGCTAATGTATGACACTCTAATGCATGTATTCACACCTCCACAACCTTCATAAAACACCCCAAACGTAGTGACTGACCTTTCCACCAGGTAGCTGCGTAGCCCCCAGACCAGGCCTTTGGCCACGGTGTTGGCCTTGGGTGTGAGGATGGCCTGAGACACGTGGAAGGAGCCCTGCTTGGCCCTTTCCCGTAGTGTAGTTTCCAGGAACTAGACAGGAGAATGTCAACACACAAACAGGCGAAACACAACAAATGTCATCTCAAGCACAACTTGATGTGAGATGTGTGGGGAGTGGGGGACATAGCTTGTGTCACTTTATGTCTAAACTGCAGATTTCTTTTGCAGTTTAGAAGTAGCAAATCGTAGATACCAGTATTGATGTTCAGCTGAATGAGATGAAAGAAGTAGACGTGGGGCCTTCATGCTGGTGGGTATAGTTTTCACAGCCAGTGTGGTTTTCTGACCTGTGTGAGCTTGTTGGGTTGGGTGGTGTTCGCCCAGGGAGCGGGGATCTTGTTTCCGGGCCACATGACAGGAATGCCCTGAGCCGATGGATGATGGTAGAACACAATCACCTGAGGAACAAAAGTAAATGAAAGGCTGGGAACAGATACGTTTTAAAAGACTGCGCCCCTGATTGGGGGGTCTTTTACAATGACGGTGTTCACAAGACAGTCGGCTGCCCTTTGGAGCCGGTAATTGTGCAAATGTGTCCTGCTGTCTCTCCTCTGTTTGCTCTGGACGCACTCTCTCTTCTTCTCCTTTGCCAACTAAGCCAGTCACAGATTAGGGTCATACGAGCAGGAGTTAAACTGATAGCATCGGAGTGAGACACGGACGTGCGCGGAGAACCATGAAGAAATGAAAAATGAATCGGCCCTAAAACAGGAAACACACGCAGATGAATGTGTACGTGGAGCTTCTCGTGTCCACATATGGACGTGTACATATAAGAAGAAGAGAATGAAGACAGACTAAGAAGGAAATTAAGGAAGAAATGTAGGGAAAGAGAAAGAGAGTGTGAAGAAGGGATCAATGCTAAATACCACGAAAGAAGATAGGAAGGTTGGATGATGGAAGAAAAGTTAATGGGATGATGTCACCACTAATTTCTGTACTGGAGAGTCACAGGCGGCAAGGATTACCTGTCCACAGGGGTTAAGTGGGCCGTTCAATAAACACACGCCTCCGTGCTGCTTTTACTTGTACATGTATATGAGCTTTAAATGGTCTGAGATCACTGGAATCACATGGTTGGAAGTGGAAAAATATTTGTTTTGATATGTTTTCGAGGACAGTTGTATGTCCATTGTCATATATGAATTCTGATCTCACCTGGTATTTGTTTTGCCAGAGGTAGTCCAAAGTGATGCTCTCTACTGCACAGTTGTTGCAGAGCTTGCGGCCAAACACTTGCTTGAGCATGTTGATAAGGTACACATGATGCTCTGCTCCCATTGCATAGTAGTGGTTGAAGTCAAGAAACACTACCTACATCAATCAAACATTAACACCACATAAGTATGCCGACAATGCTTTCTTCAAATTGTATTTCGTAAAGAACAGTAAACTAAAAATGCTTCTCACCTCTTTCCTGTGCCGGTTTAAGAAGGTGTTGATTTCTAACAAGCCATCGCACACCTGTGGGGGAGAACGGAGTGAGAGGTCGGAGGTCAATTTACTGCATCAAACCTAAAGGTGTCCCTGTGTCACACGGGCGACAGGCACATGTCGGAATCACACATTTCTGGAGATGGATGCTTACAACTAAACTCACAACCTTCGATCCCTGTTCAAGGCCACCTCCATCCCATACTGACATCAGCTGAAATGTTGGAAACAACATTCAGATGTACTTTGGATTATTTAAGGACTGATCCAGAGAGATAGAAGCCTCACACATTGATGAATAATACTAGACCGTGACACATTTAATCACAATAACAACGAGCAGGTGCATTGTAGCCTAATGATGACGAGTTTACATGTCAGTACTCCACTGCTCACCTTGTGGCCAAACAGGCCGTGGATGAAGTAGATCTCATTTCCAGACTCTCCTGGTTTGGAGGAGACCCGGAGATCAAAGTAGCGAATTCCTGCCTCCAACTGCTCTTTAAATGTCAGGTTCTATGAATACAAGCATTACATATTGCATTATGACACCTGGCTACAAAACCCTGGCTGTACAATATAAAAATGCCATATGCAAGCTATCTGTCTCCAGAGATGGTTAGGTGTGTAAATGTCACTGGTGTGAGCTCTGTACCTGGGTCATTGACCACTTCACCATGACTTTCTTGGCTAAGACGCTGAACATGGTGGCGAGGTACTTCACATACACCTTCTGGTCGGGGCCCACAGGAGCATGCACATCAACCCAGTAGGTAAACGAATCATGAGACCCTGGAATATGGTGAGGCAATGGGAAATAAAAATGAACAGATCTCATGCCTTTTCAACAGTGCTGCTTTGTTGATGTCCTTCCAACGTGTACACGGATGGACCAATGAACAGACGCAGAGAACCCAACATCTTTACGCATGCAGGACGGGCTCACCTGGCACGGCGAGGTGTTTGAGGGGCATGGCACTGAGCTTGGAGGGGAGCGAACCCATCCAGTCGGCATTGGTATTGCCGATCCCCGCAGGTCGGGTTTTCATATCAGAAACAACCTGTCAAAAAAAAACGCCTCAGAAAGCCGCTTTCCGGTGCGCCTGCAGTCCCGGCGACGGTCTCCCGTGCGCTCCCACCAGGTAAAAACTACCGCGCACCATCCTGCACTGTTTCAGATAACCCAGGTCACATATAGGACCGGTTCAAGACGTCTTTCGACTCGCACCAGAGCGAGTATGACCCGTTTCATCGCCCGGTCATACTCGGTAGGTTATTCCGGTGCGCTGTTCTCCAACCGGTAAACCAGGCATCCGTTGACAAGACCGATCGTGATAATCCTCTTAGAGCAACATTCTCCTTGTTATCCCCTTCTCCTGCTTCTTGGCTTTACCTGCCTCGCGCGTGCGTGTGCGTGTATGCGTGTGAGGGTGCGTGTGTGTGGACACACGCAAACACACGCACGTAGGGCCGACAGACAGAGAGGAGACAGACAGGAAAGTTGTCTCAATAGTCGAATTGTCTAGAATCAGCAACCCATGATCCCCATGGATTCGTTAGTTGTAATGGTCCGGTTCGACATGTCACTTAGGCTTAGTCTAGCCTAATTATTAGGCCATACTGGCCTACATAGAAACAAAGGCTAATATAAATAGCCATTTATAAACTGTGTCTTCGCCGCTCTCTATTGGCCGATGTGGAAAACCACAACCCGACAGCTCCATCTACCGGTGGAGCGCTTGTATTACAACTGTGTCCCGAGGCGGTGGAGTGAAGCGCTCTCACACTTGTCACTTTATTTTTGTCATGAGTGTTGTGTTTTGTTTTGAAATAAAGAGACACGTGTTTGGCAGACATTTTTCGTTTCAGTTCAAGCAGCTACGTTTTAGTAATTATTCATCCGTGTCATTTTCGGTCTGGAACTTGCTGTGTTAGAAGCATGTGGCTTCAAATATTTCTGCTCTGGGTCGAAATAGTATACGGTTTAAAATATTGTAAGACTCACAAATGACTTACGTGGAATATTACTATAAATCCAACTCAAAGTTAATGACATTCTCAATTTCGTTCTCGGCAAAGGTTGTGCACTTCCGCAGTCCCACAAAGCATTGCGCCCGCAAAGCCACTCGTCACCTTGGCAACTTCAAACGAGCTGTTTGTGAGTGCGTTTCCATGGGGAGCGGTCACGCGCGTACACACACGCACCCTTATCGTAAGAACTTGGTTTAGATACTATTTGCATTTTAACTGAAGAACCGTCTCGTTATCGGCAGGCCCAGACAACAACGGCCGAGGACCGGAAATGCATCCCTAGATGGTGAGTTTAGAAGAGCGAAGGGACACATTGCAGAACACTCGGCCTGAATGAAGAGGGCCAGGGAGTGTCGCCGTGTCAAAGCTGACATGTCAAGAACACATGTTTCTCTATTCGATGTGTTCCTAAAGAACCACGGGTAGCTACACTGTTTATTATAGGCTACAAAAGTTTAGGCTGCTTCATCAAAGCTGGTATTTGTTTTTTAGTTCGGCTGACGTTTATGGATAGCCTGCTGTGTGTTAAGTGGAATGTGTGCATGCCAACAGAGTTGCTTACGGGAAGCAATGAAGTACACATTTATTTTACCAAGTAGGCCTTATTACATACTAAAGGTTATGATCAAATGTAACTCTGGTTCCTTTCCACTGTCAGGTTTGTGTACGCGTTTGTTTTCAATATAATTGACCTTGAATAGCCTCCTAATGTCCTGTGGCTTGGACAGGCTGCATCTTAATTCCCTTTAAATCCCTCTACAACAGATTGCCATATGTGAAGCTCTGAACACAAGCCAGCAGTCCTCTGTCTGGCGTCCTGACTTGTCTTGTTGCTTATTGACTATATAGACTAAATGATGACAATGATGATCTTTAAAACATGTACATCTTCGTAATTGCACTGGTATTCATTAGGTGCTCATCAGGAGTTGGGCATTCTCTTTGGATGGGCGTTCCTGGCCTCATGCAATGACATAAACACACATCTCATTTTGTTCAGCTGTCCTTGGCTTATCTGCAACTACATTTCCTTTAACCTGATACAGCAGATCAGTCAGGAGACATGTTCTACTACACTTCATTTCAGTGTTAACATCCTGACCCCCGAATGCTCACAATCACTATTTACAACCAGAATATCCATTGTCATTTGTTTAGCTAGAAATACATGGGTTTTGTTTCCTTAACCATATTATGTCAGAGTATCTTTTTTATTTCAGTCAAGTCTTGGAGCGTGGAGACTGCTGTTTCACCAGCTAAAAAACACAGTTTGTCCTTGTCAGCCCTTTGGTTGAATATACAACGCAAGTGTGATCACCGTGGTGTCAATCAAATCCTCTTGACAGGCAGGGTGCTTGGGGAAAGGTAGTGGATGCCGGTAAGCATGATGTTGATGTAACATCCTATTTACATCCCTGTTGGCCTAATCTGCCTAGGGCTGGCTTTGTCCTCTCCCTTGGGTGGTCATGTCGGAGCCTCCTAGTGAGACACACACCTAATCCTCCTCACTGAGAGAAAAACAAGAAATGTTCGTCGCTTTTCTTTGTCCTCAGATGTGTTAAACATCCTGTCTAGTGGGGATTATCCAGGAGTGGGTACAATTTCTCACCGTTGTGGGATTTTCTGTTTTTGTCGTTGATTGGCGTCCACCTGCTTGCTGCTAACGTTTGTTTTCTTTACTGTCACCGAAGGCCCGGTGTCGACTCTTGACTGATCACCAGGGCCCAACCTCTTCTAACAACGGATCAGTTACTGCCAGATGAGTTTGCATCTTCAAGAATTGGTGAGCATCGTGACATCCTGGCCAACCGAAAGACCCTTCCTCCTCGGGCGCAGACATTGGATCAATGAATCTGCAGTGTGTGTCCTCAACTTGTTTTATGCAGAAGGAAAGTTAACAAGCGGATGATGAATCGCTACACCAACCTGAAGCAGCTGGGTGATGGCACCTATGGCAGCGTGCTGATGGCGAGAAGCAACGAGTCTGGAGAACTGGTGGCTATCAAGAGGTGAGGATGTTGATCACATTTTCAATGTAAGTATAGTTTCTCACTGTTTAAGCAAGGGGCAATATGTTAATATAATATGAATGTCGTGTGGGAGTTTGTTTAGTTTTTTGGGATATGGTCACATAGCTTAAATATTTACTGTCTTTAGTTAAAAAGGCTGCAGCCATGTTGACATGTCATAGCATGGTAAACACAGGTTTCATTGGTCAAATTAATTAAAGCCACACTCATTTTTGTGTCAAAGGCCATTCCAGTGAGCCAACCTGCACAATACCAGGGCAGACATGAGCAGAGCCATCATTTATGTTATCAATTACACACGTGTGTTCACAATTTTACAAGTATGTTCACTATAAACACAAGGGTATTTTTAGATTTTAAATGTAGGAAGTCAACAACCTTTTTTAATAATGTATCGCTCGTAGCTACCTTACCAGTTCTACAATGCAGATGCACTTCATTTACTACTATATAAATATATTTAGTCATACTAAACATTAAACAGTGTGATCTGTCATACTTTGCTCTGGATTAACGTCATACCAAGAAAGAAACGTCTTGTTTCCTGCCATCACCAGGCCAAACAAAACCAGCTTACATGCCTTTGTTTCAGCAGCACGGCAGCGGGGTTCAATAATAGATGAGAAACCAGGAAGATGCGTCCACTGGTCGATCATTTGGTTACCGTGCAAGACAATACATGTGGTGACGGTAAAAGGGAGTGAAAGTAGAGGGAGTGTGTCAGGTTGCCGACATTGTGAAAGGGACCAACGAAGCTGGAAACTGCCCAGAAGAGAACAAATATATATCTGCACATTCTGTAACTCTTAAATAACTCCAGTTGGAGGGAGCCGTAACGTGGATCGGAGGAGATTCGCCATCGTCCAGGCGTCCCGTATAACAGCTGCTGTGTGGTTTTTAATGTACATATTATTAACACACACTCGGTACAACTGGCATTACAGTCACTGAGAAATTTAAAATCAATAAAAAAAATTTAAAAAATCAATAATAAAGCCTATATGGTCCAGAATGTCAATTAATATTGCATTACATTCTAGAGCGTTTGCTGGTTTTTGTTCTTGAAATGAAATGAGCCGAAATTACAGACACCGAAAAAAGCTGAATTATTGATGTTGACACACAAAAGAGTTTTTGTAAAGACTCTACGGTATGTTGGGTGTACATTATATGCCCTGCGAAGGTGATGCCCTTTATTGTTTAGTTGATGTATATCTGATCTGTACTCCAAACTTAATGTATGGTTTTGACTTTCACAGAATGAAGAGGAAGTTTTATTCATGGGACGAATGCATGAACCTAAGAGAGGTCAAGGTAAGGATGCTGATTCTCTGGACACGGTATGGGACCGCTTTTGGCCGCTTCCATGAAAATCTTTTTTTCTTGGCAAGATAAATGCTGTGTGATTTAATCAAGAATGCACAGCAGCTCCAAGAACACAGCGGACAGTTTGTGTCTCTTTGCATTTACAATATTGCAAAGCAAATGCTTTGAAATGTCACTCACTGAAATGGCAACAAGGAGCTGTGATTAGTGTCCTACACTTCCATCGCATTGTGCACTTAAAAGCTCTACACACACTCGCTACCTTACGTCACCCTGAACTACCCGCTGGCATTTTTCGAATTCACAATTCCAAACATTGAATGTATTTGTCGAAAAAAAAAAAACAGTGGGATCACACGAGTGCCACCATTCTTACCCCTTTTCCACCATTTGTCACGGCAGTCCCTGAAGAAGCTGAACCATGCGAATGTGGTGAAACTCAAGGAGGTAATCAGGGAGAACGATCACCTCTACTTTGTCTTTGAATACATGAAGGAGAACCTCTACCAGCTTATGAAGGACAGGTAAGAAGAGGAATCCCACACTTGTCCAGGCTGATGTCTTTAGATGGAGACACGTGCATTTAGGCTCTTCTTTGAACACAGCTGCTAACACCTCCTCTGGGGGAAGCCCTGATGTCTTTGCTAGTTTGGAAACCCCCAGGCGTACGGCGCACTCACCCTCGCCATGGGTTTTGTCAACAATGTTCAGCATTGTTTCACCAGTTAGTTTGTGTGTACAAAGTCAAACAATGTGTATGTAATGATGCTTACATTAGCGGGCGCATGAGAAAATGATGTCCAATTTTATGTTTGCAGAAAAAAGTTGTTCCCTGAATCAGTGATAAGAAACATAAGCTTTCAGATTTTACAAGGCCTGTCATTTATTCACAAACATGGTAGGTGCACTGTGTTCCCGTCCTGCCTTGCACTTTGCATGCGAGTGGCAGCATACTGCAAGATTCTTTGATGAGACTTGAAAACTTTGAAGCTATGAAATACATGGAACATTGCAACCAGAGACCTGAATAGTCAAACTGATGATTCATGTATCAGAATCTTGTAGTTTGTCAACTCTTCACTGCCGCCTCATCTGACTCATCGGTCTGCATTTCTAATGGGTGTGTGCAAGTTTTAAGAATATTACAGAAAACTCATTCATTTAAACTCATTCATTAAAACTCATTCATTTAAACTCATTCATTTAAACTCATTCATTAAAACTCATTCATTTAAAACTCATTCATTTAAACATACAGTACATGCTTCCACACATCCAGAGTGCACATGCTGTTCAGGATTTCTCTTCTTTCTCGCTGCTTTTCTTGAATTTCTCTTTTACACCTCTTTCCCTTCTCTTTTTTTTTTTGTTGGTATCTCTTTGGTCTGCTGTTCAGAGAGAATAAGAAGTTATCAGAGAATGAAATTAGGAACATCTTGTTTCAAGTGGTATCTGGGTTGGCTTTTGTACATAAGCATGGTAAGAGGCTTTACTCTATTTTACTCTTTATACCTGTTCAGAAGTAGCACGACATTCCAGTAGTTGGTTTGGGTGTATATTGTTACAAAAATTCCGGTAATTGATTGTGACCCTCAGAGGCCAGGAGGACCACGTCCACACACACAGACACGGTCGGGGAGGCAGGTGGTGGAAACACAGGACAGAGGGAAACACTAGAAACATTGAGCGAGGCTGTGGACATGACAGATAATACTGTAACCGCTAAATGCACTGACAAAGACATTCCCTCTGATATCTATATGGTGAATGAAGTGCTGGACAAACAAGATTAAGGAACTCAAAAAGCTTGGTTAAGATTAGAGAAAACACTGTTGCCATGGTTAAATACCAACGATGGCGATGTCCAAATACTCGACTTACTCGAATACGTCAAACCTTGGCCATCGCTGTCGAAAAGCAAATATACACCCATTCAGCAGCTCCCCAGTTCTCCTTTTTCTTGTGCTATCTGATTGTTGTGCAGCATTTGCAAATAGTGCAAAAATACTCATTTAGAATAGTTGCATATGATTGTAATTTGGTCATTTGGCTATAGTACAGAGTTGACTCTACACACATTGGCTCAACTTGACGTGAACCTCTCCACAGGTTTCTTTCATCGAGACATGAAGCCAGAGAATCTGCTGTGCATGGGTCCAGAACTGGTCAAAATAGCAGATTTCGGACTGGCCCGAGAGATCCGCTCCAAACCCCCCTACACAGACTACGTATCTACCAGATGGTGAGAGCACTGCCCGGGCACCAGGAGCCTTCTAAAATGCAGAGAAGAACCGAGGCATCAATTACAATGTGCTGGACCAGTAATGGATCCTAGTCAAATTCACATTATGCTCTCTGTTCATGTAGATATGCAGTATGTTTATTTGAGCGTGTTCTCTGTCCAGGTACCGAGCTCCAGAGGTCCTGCTCAGGTCTGCTACCTACAGCTCTCCTATTGACCTGTGGGCTGTGGGCTGTATCATGGCTGAGCTCTACACTCTCAGACCTCTTTTCCCAGGGAACAGTGAGGTGGATGAGATCTTTAAGATCTGCCAAGTCCTAGGCACCGTCAAAAAGGTGAGAAGAAATTGAATGGAGTGAGTTGGTAATAAGTGACTTTTATTCAGGGTTTTAACTGTTTTTAAAATAAAATAAAAAGCCAATTTATGCTATGACCTTGTCTTTAACTGGTATGTGACCTAAACCACAAGGGCAGGTACAAGACGGGAAATGTTTTATTCATGCATATTTTATTATATATTGTATTGTTAGAGTTTAGAGCATGTGTTTTCAATTTGCATTAAAGAATGTACGCCCTATGAATGTAATTACTGTAGCTAACAGAAGAAGAGTAATACGTTGTTGTTGTACTTATTCTATACCGTTCACCCTGAGGACAAGAGGTCAACAGGTTTAATGTGCAGGCACAAAACAAGGTTTGTTTTGTGCCTCCCCACATACCTCACACACCCGCGCACCACACATGGCTCAGGGTCATCTCAGACTGATAAGGGACAAGACAAACTGTTTCCTCATTCTGTGTGGGATAACCACTTGCTTCAATAAAAAGGACTGTCTGGAGAATGGCGAGCCAGAGTGTTTTGCAGACGTGCAGAGGCACAGCTCAACATTCTCCTTGCAGCAAGTAAAACCAAGAGCTCGAGTCTGTCATCTGTGGTCATTGGAGTGTGTGTCTGTTAATTGAACTAGCGGGTCTTTATCTTTATGGTAAAAACCCCACAGTATAAAGGTATTTGAATCAAAGCGGTAGTTGGTGCTGACCAGGCGTGTTTAGGTGGTGTTGGATTTCTTCTGCATCATTATACACGATATACACGTCAAGGTAGCCATAGACAGTCACCACTGAAACAATAAATTGAGGTCTCTAAATGTTTATGTAGACGTGCAAATTATACACGTTATATTTAAAAGCAACTTAAGCAAAGTGGCACGGATTCTTGAAAATCTAAAACACTTCCAGGGGTGAGATATTTTAAATGTGACTGGTGAATATAATAAGGAATAACATCTGATTGTTTCTTCCCTCAGACGGATTGGTCAGAGGGCCACCAACTAGCATCTGCTATGAACTTTCGCTTTCCCCAATGTGTGCCGACCCACCTGAAGACCCTCATCCCTAATGCCAGCAATGAGGCTATCACCCTGATGAGGGACCTGCTGCAGTGGGACCCCAAAAAAAGACCCACTGCTGTACAGGTAGGCAAAAGCAAGTCTAAAGGTCTGGAAATAGAGAAAGAGGCCACGCCTTTATTTGCCACATCTGGTCAATGTAAATACCATCTATTGGGAGTGAAAGCATTCTGTAACATAAATCAGCACATAGTCTGGCCGAAGTATTACCTGAGTTCCAATGACCTAAACCTAAACACAACTACCTGTCCTCAGAGAGCTCATTTAAATGACAGTGCAAGACTCACCCACTGCTCCTTAATAACTAAGGATGGGTCAAATGCAGAGAAGAATTTTCCCCACAGGGATCAATAAAAGTGTACATTTCTTTCTTTTCTTTCTTATCTGTGGTCCCGCTACTTAGATTGCATTAGCATCTTAATCCCAGTCATTTTAAGTAGGGCTTACACTATACTTGTTCTACCACTTTCCTGTGTGCTCTGCGCTGCATCATGACATCATGTACATCACATGCTCATTACATAGGTAGACATAATTATCAGTCCACCGTTGGATCACTGTGTGGTCCCTAAGTGGGAAACACCTTTCCAGAGGGAGTGACGATGCTTTCCATTCCCTGCTTACAAAGCACCCAGGCGTAAGAGGCACATCTAGTTTTAGCCAGTTCTAAGGAAACAATTAAAATGCACAAATAATATACTTATTTTAATAGGATGAAATCTACACTGCATGTCCATGATTGTAACATACATGTACATTCATGCTGTGTGTATGTGCTGGGTTTGAAGTCATTGACTGTTCTGGAGGACATAAGGTTGCAGACTATTCTGAATAACAATGCTGTTTTCCCTACTTTGCCGGTCTAGGTCCTGCGTTACCCGTACTTCCAGGTAGGCCAGATCTTAGGGCCTCGCCCCCAGAGCCAGGAGGTCAAGAAGGTCCAGGCCAGGCCGCCGGCCCAGAAGCAGGTCTCGGAGTCCAAGGCTGATCCTCAGCAGTCTTCCTCTGAGTCCAAAGCCTCCACATCCTCCTCCAGAAACCAACATCATCAGCCTCTTCAGCAGATGCCCCTTCCCCAAACTGAGAGTAAACCAGGCCTCAGCCATGCAGTGAGTGCCTTCACGCAAATCAGAGCCTTATTTATTGTATTTCATGTTGTAGATCATAAATAAAGACTATCTTCTCACAATTTACCAGAAAACTAATACATGAAGGAATCCTTCTGACCCCTGACTCATCGTATTGGACTCTTCCAAGGAGTAAGACATGTAAGACTATTGTATTCATCTGCAGAAAGCAGCGCTGCTGGGCAGTGAGAACAGCGTTGGTGTTGGTGGTGGGATTGGGGGGCAGAAGAGTGGCCGGCGTCGCTGGGGCCACACGGTGGCCAAGACCCCCCAAGACAGCTGGGAGGAATACGAGCCGTCAGAAACCGCTGCCTGCAACTCCAAGAAACCCAGCCTGGGGAAAGCAGAGGAGGAGGGGAGCCTGAAGGAGCACCACCCACAGTAGGTGCTCTGATGTCCTAACTGGACTGGTTTTGCAATGTGTACACAAGATGTAAGCATGGAGATGCACTGCAAAGCACCACAATATGTGTTACATGTAGCTGTCTCATGCATCAGGCATTATTTGAGACCATGGGTTGTCAAATGGTGTAGTTTAAAATATATTGTCTGCCCATTCTGCATGAATTATTTGATGATTTGATAAAACCTCCTCTAAAGGAATGAGGCGCTGTTTGACCTTTAAATGTCTGGTTTCTGTTTTTAGGCCCAAGGAGCAGAAACCTCTGTATTCCTTCAGCACAGTCACTAAGCTACCCAACAATGTTAAGGCTGGACAAATGGACTCTAATCTCCCGGGATCCGCTGCCCGGCAGCACTACCTGAGCCAGTCCCGATACATGCCAGGTAGGATTGCATGACTAACAGTCAATCGGGTAATCTTCATCATTGGAAAGAGGTCATCAGAACGTAGTGTTATACAAGCAATCTGAACTTTCTGAACATTGCATCAATCTTAATTGGGCTTTTGTTTATATGTGTAGGGTTATTCTTTGTCCAGCATGACTGCTGGTAGATTTAAGGAACTTTTTTAAATGACCTATGAAAAGAAAATTGTAATTGTAAACATCTTGAAAGACTATCTTAATAAAACCTCAGAAATTAAAATCAGCTAGTCCACACACACAAATGTGAATAAATATTGTTCATTAAATCAGGCGTCCTCCTCCTATCAAGTAAAAACAATCAGGCACCAGTTCATTTTTGTTGTACTCTTATTTTTCATAACAAAAGGTATGTTGCTTTAAGGGTTGATCGGCAAGAATCAGACTTCTGGAGATAAGGAGTTGAGTGGTTTGACCCTGCGGGACTTGTGGGAGAACTCCTCAAACACCGTAAATAAACCGCTTGCTCCTATTGGAGGAGGATTATCTGTGACCAGAGACAACGCAGGTAAGAACTAATGTCTAATGTAGAGGTGTTAAGAGGTTTGATGGAGTGTGCAGTGGGACGGGCCTCTGGTTCCCCGATTTCACTAACACGTTAGAGCAATCCTATCGAACAGAACAACTGCCATGCGTTTTCTTCTGATTCCTAGAGATCTGCACGTTGCATCAACAAAAACAGGTTTGTCTCAAAAAATGATCATGTTTGATTTGGCAGTTTTTGTGTCCTAATGCCCTGGGGAATATTTCATTCGTAACAACACATTGTATCCACTCTGGACTGTGGAAAAATACTCTTTTTTTTTGTTGAGAATCCATAACCGAGCCGGTGTCATATTATGTATTATACTCTTTTTTTTTTTGAGAATCCATAACCGAGCCGGCGCCTTATGTTTGGCAACAAAAATAAACATTGACTCCACTCATTCAGAGATAAGGATAATGGCTACACCGCGACTCGCCTCACCTGGCGACTGTCAGTGTCACGTACCGTTACATAATATGACACCGGCCTGTTTGTGCCACAAAGCGCACGGCATGCTAATGATGCAGCTAATGTCTCCTGGTCAGTAGTTACGGAGCCATTGACAAAGCAGTGTTAGGGGTGAGCCGGAAGTGTCTGCGGCTTGAGAGAAGGGAGACTTCTATAAATCATTTGTCATGGAGACAGACACACAATATGTATCCCCGCTGTGCTCTCCTCCTCCGTCTCTTTCTTTCACCGTCTCTCCCTCACTATTGCTTATTCATGAGATTAAGGCTGTCGGTGTAAGATCAAGTGCTCCTTAAATGGCCTTCAACTGCAACCCACTGCCTATGTGTCCCTCCTCCCAGCACTTACACACACACACACCAATGTTTGTTTCGATACACCTATATGAATACAAAAATCTCTTTCTGTTCACTTCCGATGCAGCTTCATCGGCGCTAACATGTGCATGATATTTTTTCTTCTCAGTTATATTTGTCTTCTTCCTCTTTCTCTCCGATTGCATGCGCATCTTCCCTCCGACTCTCCTCCTCTTCGCCGTGAGCCTAGAAGAGAGTGCCCCTAAAAGTGAGGATAGCCCACCAGAGAAAACGTTTGTTAAAGAGAGAATACTGGAGAAAATCGATCTCTCCAAAGGTATTTCACTCGGATGACTTCACGGGAACTGCTTTGTTGCATTTCACAGCTGGAAGCTATGCTGTGAATTGACTTAACTCTAAGTTGCAATGCTCGAGCTCTTTTATGTACAAGCACTGGAGTTGTCGTTGGCGTGTTGGCTGATACAACAAGATTCAGGTATTCACCCAGCGACTTAACATGCGAAAGAAAGCGGCTGCTAAAGGCTCTGCAGGAGACTCTGGGACAAATACACAGTTTAACCAGAGAACTAAGACCTCCAGTGGCTAAGTAGATGTTAAATTGCACTACAACCACATGATCTTCATAAGGGAACAATGAGGCTTTCCCCTAATTATACTGATGCCATGTGTGGCTGCTGGCGAAGCAGATCGATGGAGGCGCCGGGAAAGCTGAATGACTTCAATCACATGGCCTTAAGTCATTTGTTTGGGTGCTCAGTAGCTGTTGCATATGCAGTAGCCACTTCACACAAATCATTTGTATGAGTGAAGCCGAAGTGTGAGAAACATCTCTTCGGTGTGTTTATGAAATTTTTCCTCATTTGTATGTTGTTGTTTTTTGCGTTTTAAAGGGTGCACATCATTTTCATGCTGCGTGGGGTACATGGAGGAGGTGGCAATAACAAATAAAGAGCCATGAACTATGTCTTTCTTCCCCTCTAGGGAACTTTGTAAGCACCAAATACAACCTCTCTGGCGGTTATATCCCTTCATTCCAAAAGAAAGAGGTGGGCTCGGTGGGGCAGAGAATCCAGCTTGCTCCTTTGGGTGGCCACCACACAAGTAAGCTTTAATTCCATCGATGCGACGCTGACAAAATGATTCTTGATGTTTGGTCAGATAACGTCCCGACCCCCCCTTATCCGGCTCAAAAGGTCAGACCTTAAACGGTTTATGTGTTCTGAAAGAATAACCGTCCTCGTTTGCTCGGCCATCACGCCATGCCTGACCATCCATACTCCTTTACTCTGTTCAGTTTCCAGTTTCTTGCTTGGGTAATTTCCATCCAAACTCTCACTCACTGAGACTGTGTTTCTCCACTTTTTTTTCTCTCTCACTCTTTCAGTCAATCTGTCTTCTTCTCCTGATAATAAAAAAGACAAATCGAAATCTGCAAAGCCCATATCCAACTCATCTTTGAGCGAAGCTAATGAAGGTATTGCCGTTATAATGCCATGAAGCTTTTGTTGTTTTTTATTATGATTCTGGCGTGATTACTTGTGTTGCTATAGAGGGGGAAAAAAAACGCGGTCCTTCTGTATTGTTAACGTTGTCTGTTGTTGCTACTAACAATACCGGTTTTGAGTTTACTTTGAATGCTATTTTATAAGCTGGTGTCGGTGTGTAAAGACAGATACCCGAATATAAAAACACTGTATTATCACTGTATATATTGGAGATGGACAAAAATGACTGACTGGTATGTTCCTCCAGATTACGAGGCCTGGAAGAGGAGGGCAGACAGAACTCAGATGAAGGGGAGCAGCTACTCCGCCCTGGGGAAAACGTCCGGGAATCTCATGACCAGAGCTCCGCCCGTGCAGCCCGTCCACGGCAGGGTGGACTGGGCATCCAAGTACGGCGGGAATCGGTAGTTCAGAGCGGTCATGCAGCTTCTACTGCCTGCTGATTTTGTAAACATTTTATAGAAATAAATACATGAACGTTCACAAGTCATTCATTCAAAAAGGACAAGACGGCCATTTGTATTATATAAACAAGGTATTATATTTCATCCTTTATAAAATGACATTAACAGTAAATGACAAATGAAGACAAGAAGCTCCTGGAATAGAAGATGGAGGCGCACATCAGAACCTCGACTCCATCAGGACTCCTGCGGTTTCTGGAGCAGTGTCATACTGAGCTTTCCCATCATCAGAAGACTGGAACCAGAAAGAAAATGAAACATCACATCCATGTTCTTGACTTTTAGCTCGGGGAGAGACTTCATAGTAAGAATGATCGTCTGGGATCCACAGGAAAAGTCTACTTATGGATCCCATCACAGACACATTCATCAAGTACCACCACTCTTGCTCTCTCACCTTGAATACGTTTTGTGTGTGCAAAACAGGTTTAGTCATGAATGGTATGAAACGGATACCTTGCTCCAGCAATCAAGCCAGCTGGCATGAACTTCCTGGACCCATAGAACCTCTTTCCCATGACGCCAGTCAGAGCTCCTGATGTAGCTGCAAGACACAGTGTGATGACAGAGAACTCAGAACGCATTACGACCATAGAGACACATCACTGGTCACTTATTCACTGTATCCACTCATTACATATTTTTATTCATTTATTTATTAGCACAATTCAAACAATAAAATCACAACAGAGCTAAATGAATATCACAGTGCAGGAAGAGACAAAAAGCCAACTGGGCTTATTTGAAGCCTCCACCTATATAATATTTAACATAAAATGAAAAATGCATAAAATAGACAACAAAAGAAAAAAGAAAGAAAAATAATGTAATTATATTGAGTCTGTGTAGGCATGTGTGAGCGTGTGTGTGCATGTGAAAGTGGATTCTACCCTGTCCGGTGGCATTTCCTAAGCAATGGGAATGCCACAAGTCCCCATGAGTGAAACAGATAAACATTTTGATATAACAGCTAAAACAAGAAAGACATGAACACTAATCCATAAAAAAACTCTTACAAAACAGCAATTAGACTTTCTTTTAGGCAATTTTTGAAACATGTTATAGAATGACATTTCTTTGTTAGGTGGAAAAAAATCATTCCATAATTTGGTTCCCCGAAATCTAATAGAAAGTTGACCTCTGCTAGTCAGTAATTTCGGAGGATGAAGATGTGAAGATTGACGAGTTGAGTAAGAATGAATAGTTCCTCTCAATGCAACACACACACACACACACACTAAAGTCTTAGTATACCAACCGAGGGACACCCAAATATTTTTGGGGTCATTGGAGATCTGGTAGGCACCAAAACCCGCGAGGCCACCGAAGAGAAGACCCGCAGCAAGAGAGGGGGTACTGCCTGAAAGAAACAACACATGTCATTGTAAACTGGAGGAAAGTCAAGCAAGCAAGCAAAGACCACAGCAAAAATGTCAATATAAAAAAATAAAAATAAAAAAGGTGCTCTCCATACCTGCTTTCACATAACCAATGACTCCCCCGGATGCGATCAGGGCTGCATATCCATATCCGACCCAATCCGCAGACATGTTGGACACCTGCAACCACAGCGCGTGAGTGAGCAAACGGACCTCATGGAACTAGCGAGTTCAGACGCCTTCCTGCTGCGAAACCTAAACGTGACTTACAGATGCAAAAATACCAAAAAGGACCTTCCGACTGATGCAACACGCAGCCGTTGTAGGAAACTAGCTGAGGGGCAAGAGAGCACTTAGAAACATTGTTTCACGTGAGGAAGTGTCCCCGCTGTCACACGTTTTTTGGGGGGCTAGAAATCGTGACATTGTGGCCCCACTCGAGTGTGTGTCTGGATTTTGAGATTAAGCTAGCTGCTGTACAGTTTTTAGCAAGCACACCAGGAGCACAAACACGCGACACGCGTCGCTTACATGAACAAATACAGAATATATAACAACGACATTTTCTTTGTAGAACAATTTAAACTTTAACAGTCTGATATTGTCACAAAAGAAAGCTTGAAAACGCGAATGAAGCCACATATACAACCTTGCTCTCTCAGTTTGTCCTCTGTCACAACCAACAGCAGCCAGGTTCTCCCCCGAGCACAAATGAGTGGAGCACATAACACGCGCCACGGTGCCTGATGGGAAATGTAGGCTTCGTTGTTTGGTAGGCAAAGTGCTGCGTTCAAGAGAGTCGGAATTTGTAGAAGAAATAATTATAAAGTAATAATAGATGGCGTTTTTTTCCGATATGAAGATCATATTGGTTCTTTAAAAAAATATATAAAAATGAATTCATGTTTTGCATGACATTCACCAAACCACGTGTAGTTGATGGAATATAGTCTTTGGCAACGTTGACAAAAAAGGTACATTTACAGTTTTCGTAGTAATAGTAATCAATAATATCGTTTAAAAATATTTTTTTTTTTAAGATACATTCCATTACTAATCTTTATTGACCGTATAGTATATTGTACATATACGCCACTATTATGTCTTTATGCTGGTCTCAGCAAGCAGAAAATAACAGTAGCAATTTGAAATAAGTATCACTGTGTGTGTACGATTAGTGATTCATTAACATCTTTGACATAATCATTCTATTTATTTGCAGCATATCATTTGACACTGCCACCTCTTGAGATTGAGTATGTGCCCCTGAGCACAGCTTCCCCATCTGTTTCCACTTTGATGTGCATTAGTCAACAGACCTTTATTACAAATTATTTTGCTCGAAGATATCTCATCTAAGAGGACCTTTTTTGTTTGATATGTCTCCATAATTGTACTTTTATTTCTATGCTGGGGAACAAACAGGGGAACAAACAGGTAGCTGGTTTATGACATAACAGTTAAACTACAGGCCTTGCATGACCTCGAAGACCGGATTGAGTGGGACCTTGTTTTATTATTTCAACCACAAGATGGCACCACAGGATTATATTAAATTGTGTTTAAGACATACCCCAACATCTCCAAGCTTTAACGGGATTTTTTTGGTCCTCTTTCAAATATATTTTTGCTTTACATTAAAAAAAAAAAAAAGTCTTTAAAAAAGGACAAAACACACAGAATATGACCTGTAACTTCATCATAATATATGTCTGTTCAGTATTGGAGCCTTGTTGGGTGATTACCGTGAAAATGGACACGTTTAGTCTTGTCTAAGTGTGATGAGAGTTCATAAAGAAAGACAGGTGGATAAAGGTTAAAAAAAAAAAAGATCGCGTGACTAAGCCCAAAGAATGTTGTCTATTTAATTTAAAACCTGAATGATAAACCTGACATTTGCCTGAATTCTTACTATATGTTTTTATATTTCACTAACTTGAACATGTTATTTTGGACCACCTGCTTGTTTGTTGTTGTGTGTGACTGGCATCGGTTTGGCAGCTTCCTTTCCTGGAAGGCTCGCTCACATTCTCATTTGGTTTCAATTACCTGCAATATTGTCTTAAATGTATCTCCGGAAGCAAGGTGGCGCTATAATACAAGTTATGGGAAGCAACGTTTTCATACAATAGGCCTGAAACCTTTTCACTCAACAGACATCAATTGCGTGATCTCACCGAGCTACATGGGGCTTCTGTACCGGGATAGCGCCGTCCTCACGCCGGCTGACGCGTCCAGCTGGAGCGAGTCTGCAGCAAAATGAAGAGATAATAATAATCTGCTAAAAAATCAAGCTGAGCATTTATTTTTTTGAGATTTTTATTCTCCAACACAACTTGGGGGCAAAATAATCGTTCCCAACGGCCCATTCAACAAAACGAAGAAGAAGAAGAAGAGACAATAAAGTAGTAAAAGACTTCCGGCAACATATTTGTCAATGAGAAGGACCGCGTAATTTACGCAGTTTATGTCTCAGCAGTTTTTGAACGGACCAGTACCACACACACACACACGCACACACACACACACACACACACACACACACACACACACACACACACACACACGCACACACACACACACACACACACACACACACACACACACACACACACACACACATACACACACACATATACAACGCCACCAATACCAAAGGAATCCAGAAAATATAACTTATAATAACAATAATTACAACAATAATTACAACAATAATAATGTATTATAATTTGTCTCAATATGAATGAGCTGTACAAATTGCCTGGGGTGCAGCCGTTGCCGACGCCTATTAAACACAGCTCGCAGTTTTAGGAAGTTGAACGTTGCCGGAGGCCCGTGCAGTGCGAGGGTGGAAGTGGTTGAAACCAAGCCCAAGACAAACAGGCTGGATCTCCAAAGGGACCCCGCTCCTGTCTGAGAGTTACCCATTCTCAGACAGCTCTGCTTTAAAACTTACTCCTCCCTTAGTGCGCAGAGCCCCGAACAATATTTCTGATCCCCCCCCCCCTCTTTCTCCTTTGTCCAGCCTGGCGAGGTCTTTATAGCTGCAGATATTGTGTGTGCAGTTAAAATGTGTTCGCCTTTGAAGTCAAACATGAAGGCTTGTTTTAAATATTAACACCGCAAAAAAACAAAACAAAAATCTATAGATCCAACGTGGAATTATGCAATTGCAAAAAAAAAAAGAAGAATAAACCTCAACGATAAAGGATTTATAGGGGAAAACGCAAAAGGAGGTGTATTTTTTTTCCTTAAAAACTTTGTCCAATAATCTCAGTGCATGCATTAAATATATTTAATATAAAGTGTTTGATGTAAAGTGATATCCAACGTGCAGCTGCCAGCAACCTGCTCTCTGTGTGCTCCATCAGGGACTTGAAAGAGGGCAAAAAAGTGGTTTTGGACGAAAGCTTCGACCATTATCACCTATGTGAGCGCACGTGTTGCCCCCCCCCCCCCCCCCCCCCCCCCCCCCACCCCTCTGTGTGTGTGTGTGTGTGTGTGTGTGCGTGTGTTAGTGTGCGTGCGTGCGTGCGTGTGGAAGACAGAGAGAGGGAGAGTTCATTCGCTCTTGGCCCGAGGGGTCTACATAAGTATGTATTAGAAATAAACAGTGGATAAATAAATAATGAGCCTCACAATAGCAGGGTAGCTTTCTGTGAAGAAGGTGTTGGCAGTTAACCTTCAAGTTTTTAACTTGACACAGTTTCATTTGCAGTGACAACTCGTGTTTTCTAGACAAAACAGTAAAGAAGAACCACACAAAAGGAAAGACAACTATCAGATATGTCCTTTTCAGTTTTTAATATCAGTCGAGGACAAACATATATAATTGTAAAAACCTTACTATTTAATTATCTTGTTGTACTCACTTATTAATTCAGTATTACCATAAATAAAAGGGAAAGTAAACCACATCACAGTTACTTACTTTTCTCACTTTTTATAAACGAAATACATTTTTGATGAGTTTTAAATTGACACTTTCCGGCATATATATATATATATATATATATATATATATATATATATATATATATATATATATATATATATATATATATATATATATATATACGCAGATAGATATATAGAGATATATATAATAGAGAGAGAGAGCGACAGAGAGAGAGAGAGAGAGCGAGAGAGAGCGATATGTATTATTAATAGCAATGGCTGTGATTCGTGCTGGCTGGTATCTCAGAGTTTCCTCAACAATAACTAACATCAAGATTTTTTTGGATCGTTTTATCATTTATTCTTTTTATATAAACTCATGTAATTGTCTTTGAAGACCCATCCAGCACCCATAAGATAAGCCTTTTCACTTTTCCCAGGTAGTTTCTCCTTTCTCGTCCACACCCAGAGCATTGCGCATGCGCATCTGGGTGGCTCCGCACCGCTTTTTTTATGGCCAGGTGAGACGATCGGGTCACGTAAAAAAAAAAAAAAACACCCAAAAAAGTAGAGCTTTAGTTTGGGACCGAAGGCTCAATGAGATAGACACGGCACCGGATCGACCACAAAAAACACCAAAGGCAGCAGAAGACAAAGAATGTCAATTATGGGCAAAATGGGGGACTGGCAGGTATGTGCTGCTTATACTTTAAGACAAAGACACGGCTGTGAAAATCCATGAACACTGTCAAAGTGTCGACTTGTTGTCGTTAAAGGCTGCTCTCGTGAAACATGTTGAGAAGAGAGCTGATGCAGGTAGTTTGGAGGCGTGTGTGTTTAATCCGTCAGGAGATCATACAAAGAAGTTATATTATTTTGGAAAAACTGTCGCCTTACTACCATCGCGTAGTTTTGTGTTGTTGTTCTCTATGTGTGTGTGTGTGCGTGTGTGTGTGCGTGTGTGTGCCGTGGAAGCCTGAGGATGTGGATCGCATGTTATTATTATAGGTTATAATGACTGCACACGCGTTTCCGATACACGGTCATGTGTTTTATCATACATTAGAGATGTGTGTGTGCAAACAGACACGAGAGAGGTGGAGTGTTTATTTTGTCTATATTATAAGTGCAGCCCTTACTCTAAAACGCGTCGAGGTGAGATCTGGACTTTTCATAAATGTAGCCTATATACTTCGCCTACTCACAGCTGTTCCACATTCGGATTACACGTTTTCAGCTCACAAGTTGCAGAGCATCCCATAGTGGACTTAAAGAGCCATGTGCGAGGCATTGGTGTGTGAGGTGCGGAGGATTACAGAGACAGAAAACTTTAGTTTCACTCGTTTAAAAAAAGGAAGAAGAAAAATCAACAACGATCACCACCACAGACACCCAGGCCATGTCTCCCGAAAGACACTCGCATGTATAGCTGTCATTGTCAGCCAGTTTCACCGCTCCATTCTCATTAATAGCCTAAAAATGGTAATCCGGGGTTTTAAACGAGAGGAGCCAACGCCTTAAAGAGCTGGCGACCTGTCTGCTGACCCACGACCTGCTGAGGTGAAGGCTCGGCCGGCGACAGGGCAGAGCCAGGCTCCCCTATACCGCTCATTCAAATGAAACAGGGCCATGTTGTTGTGTTAATTATTTACATTCCCCCAAAACCCTGCGCCCTTACAGGTAGTCAATGGACCTGTGGAGCCGCTTCGAATGGCTCACCTTTTTAACATAACATTGGAAGAATAGCCTCTCAAGGTCTCCACTCTCAATGGGATTAAAATAACAGTTTGGGAGTAAAAAATAAATAAATAAATAAAGGTTGGCAACAAAGTGTGTGGCAGGGTTGTATATGTGCATAGGCCTGCTGTCCACAGACAAGTAATGGATAAGGCACTGGGATGTGCAGGCCTGAGTCAGTACACTTCAGCAAAAACAGAGAGATTGCTACAGAAAAGACAGTGGCTCTTTTTTCCTTTCTTTTGTAATCATGCAAATTTAACGTTAAAATAGAGTCAAATGGGCTTTTTCTTGAGCCCCGACTTGTAGAAACTGACCCAGGTGCATGCAGATCCCCATGCATGGCTGTAACCTCCCCCCTCCCCCCATCCCCCTCAACAAAGACACACACACACACACACACACACACACACACACACACACACAGAGCTCACTGAACAGTATAATAATAAGCATGTGTAGCGTGGTGCTGCTTTAGTTTTTACCTGTGCGCTGTCCATTGGTGTTGTGTGAGCAGATGGGGGGAATCAAACGGCTGTTGATATGCTAATGAGGCCCTGTGCCAGTGTTATTACAGAGCTGCTCCAGCCCTTCGCTTCCACCATTAGAGGGAGACCTCAGAGCGCAAGACAGAGAGAAGCCCACAGCTTCAATAAAAGTAGTTTTTCTGAGCGGGGAGCACAATTCACTGAGTGAAAACAAGACTAAGGCGATACCACTCAATATCCACCTCAACAATCCATGAGAATGCTTTGGAAATTAACTGATAACATTAAATATGAAGATTGCGAGGTAAGGGTCTCTCCTCTTTGATTTGTTTAATTTAATTTAACTTTTCAAAAATGTATTAAGGTGATCATTGTAAGGGGTGTGTTGTATGGTTTCGATACAGATATGTCATTCTTTTGACAGCTGTTAGTGAACACATTTAATTCAAGTGCAGAAAAGGAATAGATCCATTGTTTTGTGTTTGTTATTCATTTCATAGTCTCCTGTTGTGCATTTGTGTAGAGTAAAATTCGCACAAATAAAAATGAGAATAATACGATTATTAGAATTATAACGAGAACAATATTACTACAAATAATTATTAGATTAATTTATCATTATGGACAACAGCTTTATTTTAAATGTTAGTTGCATGAGTAAATTCCCAACAGTTATTTCTCTTTCTTCTTCTTTAAATTCCCATTAAATAATTATATCCGAATATGAAATGACACGTGGACAAAAAAATATATATATTATACACCACGCATTTAATTAAAAATAAATATTTTGACTACATGGCAGGTGTACGCGCTAACACAGCCTGCCTCATTCACTGCACAAATGGCAACCCCTCAGTTTTAATTTATTAGAAACATGAGCCGTTAGAATATGCGTGTGTGGCTGTATACGTGTGGAGTGATCATTGTTATGGCCATAGACAAAGTTTGACAGTAATATCAGGGACTTGTTTAGGAGTGGAGAAGCCGGTCCAACGTGTTTCCACCGGCGTCCTGAGAGGACACAGCGGCCGGGAGTAGGAACACTAAAGCTGGGCACCTCCTGCGTTCATGTTGTGGTGTTTTAAAAAAGGCATGTCATGTAAAAGGTAATGTTTTCCCGCTGATGGGTGCAAAGAAGAAGAAAAAAAAGCGTAATCAAAAGCCGGTGTTTTTGTTATTAATAATAATAATTAAAAGAAAACGTGGGATTCGGCGGAAAGGGGAGTGGAGCTCTTTAAGCCGCGTGTGTGTAAAAAAAAAAAAGTTGTCAAGAGCCTCGGATCCGCGCGGCCCTGTCATCGACTTGTTGTTTGTTTGTTAGAATGTATTTCTTTCCGGGACAACATTTAAAGTTATAGCCGGTGCCTTTTTTTTGGGAGTCGTATACCGGAACCGGTGGATTAATTCGGCGAAGACAGAGGAGAGGAAAGAGAGCGGTGGAGGACGGCTCGCTGTCGGAGTGTGAGCTGCAAAACAAAGAGGCGAGCGGTGGTGCCCGTGACGCCGTCTGCGGGGTTTTCACCCGGTTCAGAGGTGCACGTTGCTTCCTTCCACGGCTTCTCCCCCTGTCTGTGGTCCACCTCCCGTCATTCCTATGTCTTTCTTTCACTTTTGCGCTTTGGCCCTGGGACCCTTTTAAAATGCCCCCCCCCCCCCCACCCCCCACCCACACTTCTCCCACCCCCCTCCTCCCTCTCTCTCTCTGATTCGTCAGACGGGAGTGAGTGTCCCTCTTTTTGTCTCTCTCTCTCTCCACTCCCTCCTCAGTCTCTCACTCCCTCTTTCTCTCTCTCTCTCTCTCTCTCTCACTCCCTCTCTCCCCATCTCTGATTAGATATACTGATTCCTCCTTTCAATGGACGTCATTTAAGCGCAGACTCCTGCCTTGAGTTGCGTCCTCCGCTTCACGCCCGATTTCCGACCATTCTTTCCTTGTTATTAAGTATTCCTGCAATATTAATAGTCATGAATGCGTTCTATTAGGAGTCCAAGAGGGAGACGAAGAAGCGGCTCTTTGGCTAATATGAGCTCAAGCGAGGGGACGGCAGCACTGTGATAGAAGCCAGGAGAGCAGGGAGAAAAGAGGGTTTACCAAGAGAAACTTTTCAACCCGAATCCGCCAGCACCGCCGAATATCTGCATTTTTACACCCACGTGAAGGGCAGCGGGGATCTAACCGTTTATTTCTCATGGATTATCGTCCTGCTTCTGTGGCACATATCTGATCGCCGGGGCCATCGTGATCTTTCAGGAGAGAAAGAGAGTCTTTTTCAAGGGGCTACATTTTTTTGGTGGCTTTTTGCTGGTTAATTCCTTTTGCTCGCCCCCCTCCCAGCCCCCCTCCCCCCCATCCCATCCCAAAACACTCAAAGTGTTTTCGAACTGATTATTCTTTCCTTGAGTGGCACCACCAAAAACCCTTTCAAATGTTGGTGCACAGTTTTTCCGCGATGGTAAGTTGCTGAATCTCCGCGTCAGACGACTTCGAATCTTGTTTGCATATCGGATTGTGTGATGCTGCTTATTTTCGCTGATTTGATATTTGGAGAATAATGGGTGCTTAAAAACGGTGGGACACACTGGGGAAGTGTTGACATAATAAGATGGTTCGGTTGTTTATTTGAGGGCATTCCCATCTACGGAACTGTCGATGTTTTTATTTGAGAATGTACTCCTATACCCGTTTATTATCACGTTATTTTATTTCTAAAACTTTGCCGACAAGTAGTCCCATTCGCTGCGTGAGCTGGTGGTGTTTATTGTTTAAAATCCACCAGGACAAGCTCTTCAGATTTAATAGGCTACAGATTCCACACTTGGTCTAATTCCTGTTATACACTCGGGCCATATTTGATAATGCCCCAGCATAAGCCCAGAGCATTCTGCAGTTAAAACAAAGAGGGGAAATGCGATCATATATGGTTGTGTTTTTTTTTTTTTTTTTTTTTTTTTTTTTTATAAATAAAAAAAAAAAATTTTTACAGGCTAAACACTTTTCTTTCTTTTCCTCCCCTGCCAGGACCGTCACGACGGCTCCAGCAATGGGACAGCCAGGCTACCTCAGCTGGGCGGCGTGGGCCAGAGTCCCTACACCAGCGCCCCTCCGCTCTCCCACACACCGAACTCGGACTTCCAGCCCCCTTACTTCCCTCCGCCCTACCAGCCCATCTACCCGCAGTCTCAGGACCCTTACTCGCACGTCAACGACCCGTACTCCCTCAACTCCCTGCACGCCCAGCCGCAGCCGCAGCACCCGGGATGGCCGGGCCAGAGGCAGAGTCAGGAGAGCGGCCTGCTGCACCAGCACCGCGGCCTGCCCCACCAGCTGTGCCGGGAGTACCGCAGGGAAGTGCTCCTACCGTCCGGCCATGGCATCGATACGGGACTGTCGGACTCTATCTCTCTCCATGGAATACCTCACTCTTTAGACGACGTTCAGGTGAGGCAGCTTTTACCCGAGTCTCTTTCTTGGCTTTGCCTATTTTGTTAAAAATAATAATAAAGGGGCTGTTATTAATCGCACCGTTGTTTACAACCACTGGTATATATTTTTTATTTATATAATCACTTACAATAATAACAGTAATGGTGTTATTTTTTTATTTGGAATTAATTGTTATTAGTCTACTATTTGTTCAAGCACCCTGCCTTTCATAATTAGATTACTCTGTATTTGTGTATGTTATACGGACATTTGCAAAAGTGTTTTTTATTATCATCATTATTATTATTATGTTTGTTATTGTTGTTTCATAAATGTTAAAAGGATGACACGCATTCAAGTTGTTAGTCTCTGAACAGAGCAATTTTTATGCTTGAAAAAATAGCACGACAGTATTTTTTTTTCAATGCTGTCATAATTATTTCGAATAAAACAGCACAATCCAGCCTCATAATTTCCACTTCTAAAATATAGTTTTCAAAACACTGCACATGAAAATGCTTTCAGCTGCCACATTCGATGGGGATTTGCTCCATATACTATCGCTTGAATCTAATTAAATGAGATAGATAAATAAATAAAAAGGCGTCCGTATTATCCACACGGATCTCCTCGTGTCGCCTCATTCTTATTTCATTTTTTAGTTTAAAAACGAATGACGCTCGCCGTTCTCTGCTGCAAACAATCACATTATGATCCCCGAATAGGAGAATTGAGTTTGGTGGGTAGAGTTTAGGTAATAGCTGCACGATTACTAAAGATGCATGATAAATGAGCGATGAAAATGTCCATAACCCTCATTCTTATTTAGAGGACTCTTCCCAGTTTTTAATCAGAAACAAACACCAATAATCATCTAATTAGTTCATAGGCCTTTAATAGGCTGCGCCGCCGTAATTACTATCCAATCTAGATTAGAAGTTTCCTTGTGAGTAGAGCCAATATGAGGGCGAAATTAGGTCAGGATTATGGGGCGACACAGCTTCGTTATTTAAGTCTGACTTTGTGATCTGGTGTGACGCGTCCATCAGTGTAGCCCCGCTGGAAACAGTCGTGGACAATAATAACAGGTATAGGGCCTCGAGAGCCTCCATGTTGGGTGATTGTGGAGGCTAATTGTGTCAGGCTTTGTTGGTGCGTTCAGCACCGTGCGTTGCGTTCACTTACACGGGACTGAGGTTAATATGTTTCTTGCCTTTGTGCTAAAATTGTCATTTTTTCCCCCCTTTCCACCCCCCCCCCCCCGCATGTGTGTCATAGTCTGTTGATGATCAAGGAATTCACATTCCCGACCAGACTGTAATTAAAAAAGGTAAGCAATTTCCTCCGAGATATCATGCATGTTTCTGCAAGCTGCACACCACTAGGCTATATACGCACACGCACGCACGCACGCACGCACACACACACACACACACGAACACACCATTCTGCTCGAGAGACCCCGATGCAATGCGGTAATGCCTGACTGATCCTAATACGCAGTAGCCTATTTTTCATTACATGGTTTCCAAGTGCATCAAACTGGCTGCACCTTTTTTTTCTTCTCGCTGATGGAATTTACTGTCAGCGTTTCAGAGCAGCGGGGAGATGAGTGGAGCTGGTGGGCTCTGTGGGCCCGTGGTATTGATGGACAAAGATTCAGGCCTATAGACGATCCTTGCACTTCAGTGGGGAAAGCCAATAGCTGCGATCACACTGCATGGTCTAATTTAAAATGGGAGTTGGTAGCGCTGGGTGGAGGTCTCAGTGTGTGCTCCTTCCCTCATTTGGGCAGGGAATCAAAACCCGGCTTTGAAAAAGCACTGAACGATAAAGCGAAGGTTTTTGGATTATACTATTTCTTATATAGTTGCTGTTTAAATTATATTATACAGCACGAGGAGACCTATTTTTTTTTGTCAGGTCAAATTAGAACTCACTTTACGAGATATGGGGCGATTTTTCATTTCCCTTTCTGTCTTTTTTTTTTTATTATCCCATTCTCTCTATTTTGAGTATGTCTATCTGCGCATCAACATGATAATTGGCTTCTTATATTAGTAATCTCAAGAGTTCGTTTAACTCCTATTGTCTCTATTAGGCTCCCCTGAGCCATTAATGTCACAAGTGATCTATCCAAAGGCGCACAGTCCCAGTCCCCTTTGTCTCCGGTTACTGCACACCAAAACGGCATAAAGCCCAGTCGTGGTGGGAACCCCCCCCCCCCCCCCCCCCCCCCCCCACCCCAGTTTGAAATCACACACGGGCGATTTTGCTCGATACCGTGGATATGTCCAAATAGGTAGACTTTAACCACATCTCTCGGTGTGTGGCTGCTTTGTGCAGCAGAGTCGCTCCTTGGTGCGCAAAAATAGAACGAGCGCGCGCTCAGATTGTGGAGATTCTCGCTGTCCGCCTCTGAGATGTCGACACACACATATCGATGTTGACCGCGCTGCTGTTCAGATAAACAATATAGACGGGTTGGAAATATTCCCAATGTTTGTACACGTGTAGTGTGGCGATAATTGTGCCGGCTAATCCCTGTCGTTACTGATTCCACAAACATACATTTGTCCTATTAATATTATTATATTGCCATGCTGTAGGCCTCCACCGGGCGCTTTTCTCTGGACGTCCTTGTTGCTGAAAGTGTACACATGTGGTGCTAAACTCTAAATCCGGGGCCTAAATCCCCCCTTCTCATTTAGTTAAGGCTCTGCATTGCATGAAATTCACTGAGCACGGTCTCTCCCTGTCTCACCCCCCTCCCTCCTTCTCTCCATCCCCTCTCCCTGGCTATAGGTCCAGTGTCTTTATCCAAGAACAACAACATCAACGCCATCCCCCTAAATAAGGACGGTCTTTTCGGAGGGGTGGTAAACCCCAACGAGGTGTTCTGCTCGGTTCCGGGTCGCCTGTCCCTCCTCAGCTCCACATCAAAGTACAAGGTCACAGTGGCAGAGGTGCAGAGACGCCTCTCGCCGCCCGAGTGCCTCAACGCCTCTCTGCTGGGCGGGGTGCTGAGGAGGTGAGTTCGACTGGAAGGCTGCACACAAATATTCTCTCTCTCTCTCTCTATACCTCTCTGTGTGAGTGTGAACTATATTCCTCTACTCCAATCCATTTCCATTCTCTCTGTGAGTGTGCATCTCTCTCTCTCTCTCTCTCTCTCTCTCTCTCTCTCTCTCTCTCTCTCTCTCTCTCTCTCTTTCTCTCTGTACCAAGAATAATTAAAATCGACCAACCATGACACCTAGCTCCTGCATTTAAAGCAGGAGAGGTCTGTTAAATTCCATATTAACTTCCCTAGCACTCTCTCTCTCTCTCTCTCAAATTAATGTAGGCCTAGTCTGTTTCAACCCCAGCTCTATAGGCCCAGTGAAGGCATTACACATGAAAACATTGGTCTCCAGTGAACTGTCTACTGAAGTGATGTAGACACGCAGCCAGTAATAGTACTGCCTATTAAGTAGGGCTTTATTTATTCATTTTGTACAGTATTTGTCTGCTGGTAAAACGGCTTGGCTCTTTTAGTATTATTTATAGCGTTTATGAGGTATAGTAATGGAGGGCAAAGCCAGACAAATTCAGTCCATTCACCTTTTAATTTGTGACAAAGAGCTGAACCACATTTACTGGCTGGCATGTGATGTAAATATCATGTATGCATTAATTGTGGAAAGTATCATCAAAATTAAAGGACATAATATTTCCAAATATGTCATCGTGTATATGACTTTTTTTCCGTGTATAGTGCAAACCACAGTTTCCCATAAATTCACGACAGTGTTGCATATTTTATATATTTAAATGTCTGCTCTCTTCTGTCACAGGGCCAAGTCTAAGAATGGAGGAAGATCCTTAAGGGAGAAGCTGGATAAAATCGGCTTGAATCTACCTGCGGGCAGACGCAAGGCAGCCAACGTCACCTTGCTGACGTCACTAGTCGAAGGTAAGTCGTGAGCTGTAAATCACGTTGTTGCTCCCGCGATACCAGTTGCTTCAAAACTGTGTCTCTCTCTCTCTCTCTCTCTCTCTCTCTCTCTCTCTCTCTGTGTTGGAAATCAGCATATGCGCTCATCCGTGTAATGTGGACCGACTTTGCCTCGCAAGTAATAAAGCATGAAGGATGTGCGTGTGTGTGTGCGCGTGTGTGTCTGTGTGTGTGTGTGTAGAGAGAGAGAGAGAGAGAGAAATAGAGAGAGAGAGAGAGAGAATGGGGCTGGTGATTCTAGTGGCGTTGGCCTTCGCTTTCAGGAGCCCACTTGCAGGTCCACGGCTGGCCTAGTTTATACACTGGATGAATTTGTGTTGAAGTCCAGTTAATTATTGAGTGCTGCTTGTTTATTGGGCACCGCTGAGTTGCTTCACCTCATGGATGAGAAGTCGATTGATTTATTAACCCTGCATTGTTTCAAACATTATTACAGCCTGGGTATGGCAGCGCAGGGCTGCTTTTTTTTTTTTTTAATGGTGACTTAATTCTTTCGTTAATAGCTTCCCATGCTTTGGTTGTCCGTGAAGAGTTGTGTTGCATGCAAATGAGGTGTGCGTGTGTGTGTGCGGGAGGGGGGTGGGGGAGTGGGGGGTGACCTATTGGGAGCTATATATTTTGGGCCTATTAAAGAATAAATTAGTCGATGGTGGCGCGCTGAAAAGATGCATTTTTCGCGAATGGATGAATCCATTTTGCTCGCAGAGTTGAACCTTATTATTCAGTGCAGTGGTATTTTGTGTGCTGTGGGTTTCCAAAGGTGAAAGCCTACGATGGTTCACTGGTCCCTGTTAATCATTATTGCAGGAGAGGGCTGAACGCAATGTTCATTGTGCTTCGTAGCAATGTGCTGCTGTATTGTAATGAGCCTGGAGAAATGTATGATTCTGGGTAATAGAGGGGTGGTGGCACGTGTGGTGGACGGCAGAGGGTGGGAGAAGGCAGCGGGTTGTTTGGTGAAGGGACACTGCGTTTTGCAGAAGTGCTGTCATTGTTTATGATCCGCTCCATTTTATGGAAACGAGTTTACTGGACTTGAGCTTTGATGCTAATTGGCGCATGCGTTCTTCCGGAGTGGAGGCTTATGGGCAGGAAGCCCCGCAGTAAAAAGTCAACTGCTTCAGGAAATTAAAAGACATGGGGGAAGAAAAGAAGAAAAAAAAGAAGAAAAAAAATATTCAAACCAACAAGAGAAGAGAGCTCGGGCAGAATGCAAGTTGTGATGCTCATAGATCAGCATGTAAAGACAAAGTGAGATTTAGGGATAGACATTTAAAATTGCTTCCCCATGCCTCTGTGATCTGCTGGACTTTCAATAATGTGCAGGCATTGGTAATCAATGACATGGTGTTAAGCATGACGCTCCGTCTATATTTCATAACCACTTATGCTTTCCCCCCGCCATCTTTGGCCGTTCTCACGGTATGAAGGAGAGAGAGAGAGAGGGGAGAAAGAGAGAGAGAGAGAGAGAGAGCTTGACGTGTATTGACAGCTCGCAGGCCTGTTTTTTATTATTGTTATTTAATTATTATTCCTCGGGTACTTTTTTGTTATCATCATTAGTGTTGTTGTGAAGGCACATGTGCTATAACCCTGCTGTCTGGACGCGCTGCTCAGATCAGATTAATCACGTGTTAGTCCAGCCACGGAGTGTGTGAACTGCTCTGAATTTGATGTAACCATATTTAATAAGCAAACACATTCATCCTTTTTCCCTGTTTTTTCTCCTTGTTTCTCAGGCGAAGCGGTTCATCTTGCCAGGGATTTTGGTTATGTATGCGAGACCGAGTTTCCAGCCAAGGCAGTAGCTGAATATGTAAACCGTCAGCATTCCGACCCAAACGAACAAGTCCAAAGAAAAAACATGCTGTTGGCCACAAAGTAAGTGCTATTATCACATTTCACTTTGTCACACAACTGCACCCCATAGTCATACCCCCAGTCTGTGCCACTGCTTGTGTGCGTGTCTGTGCGTGTGTGTGTTTATTTGACACTCGTGCACGTATATACACACAGAAAACTCATTAATTATTTTTTTTGTATTTTAATAAAATGTAATTGTTCATGCGTGTCACAAAAAAAGTACTTTTTGAAAAAAATACAAAATGTATACACGATATGTCAGATGTGTCAGGCATCAGGCCACTATTAGCAAGCCTAATATTAATTAATTCACCTTTTTATTTCCAGACACACATCTTTAAATGTTACATTTCTACTAATTATGGATTTTATTCGGACACTTATTTTTTTATTATTTGGGCTACACGTGCGATCCAATATTAGATCATAATGAAAACACCTCTCGCGCAGAAACATGTGCTGCTGTTGGTATGTTGACTGAACCTTTCCCTCACACATTATACTGACGTTGACACATAGCTGGTTCACATTGGTTGTGGTTACTTTATTTAATTTGCGTTAACTGAAACATGGGGACTCCTGAAACGGCCCGCATGTAATATTAATGACGGGCTGCTATAATCAAACAGGCTTTTTGAGTGTTATAAAAAAAATGCTAAAGCTTTAAGTAAAGTTCTATAATATAAACTTGTAATACAATGTTTAATACGAGTTACAATATTCTACATACAATAACAGTGTACTGCATGTAAGCAAGTTGTATGGAGAAAGGTGTTTGGGGGAATAACAGCATTGATTATCATTATTGTATCGTTGTATATGTTTGGGCCTATTTGATAATGAAGTTCCAAGTTTACATTGGAACATTTGGACTCAAGTCATTTGGACTCATGTTTACTCTTAACATCCTCTTAATAAAAGCAAGATCTCCTGCCACTGAGCTCAGAGATGAACTTCCACCTGTTTGTAGCCTCGGGACATTTTCTTTAGCCAAGTGATACGTTCTGAAAACAAAGCAGAGTAAGAAACACAGTTTCAGTCCACTAATAAATGTTGTCGAACAAAAATAAGAACATGATTGAAACCAGTGAATTTGCAGAAACAGGCTCTCACCTCAGTGGCTGCTCACTTTTACACTTTCTGACAATTCAGAATTTACAACAGTTGCACTGACTGATTTTTATTTATTTTTTGTTGCAGTGTACCCAATTTGATTTATTTATTTATTCTCCCTTCTTTTAAACATTAAAATGCATGCAATGGATTGATGACATATACTCTGGCTCGGTCATTAACTCGCCGCTCTATCAATCTCTTTAGGCAAGTGTGCAAAGAGTTCACAGACCTGCTGTCCCAGGACCGCTCGCCGCTCGGAAACTCTCGGCCGCAGCCCATTCTTGAACCGGGGATCCAGAGCTGTTTGACCCACTTCAGTCTAATTTCGCACGGCTTCGGGACCCCGGCACTGTGCGCGGCAGTCACGGCCCTGCAGAACTATCTGACCGAGGCTGTCAAAGCCATGGACAAAATGTACCTCAACAACAACCCCAACAGTCACTCAGATAACGGCACTAAAGGCGGAGACAAGGACGAGAAGCACAGAAAGTGATGTTTCCATCCCACCTTCATGGGCCAAACCCCAGGGCCCTTCTTCTACACCGGCCCACGTCCCTCCGCCTCGCCCCCCCCCCACCCATCCAATATAAATATTATAAATACCTTATAAATACTATTGATAAAGTTAAACGTGCCACTTCCTGATCTTGCGCGGTTTTACATGTTTTGTTTTTACATCCCACTTTGGATTCACGAGGAAACGACGCAAGAATCGACTTCTTCTTCTTCTTCGTCTTCTTCTTCTGCGTCTACTTCTTCTTCTTCTTCTTCTTCTTCTTCTCATCCTTCTTCCGACACCTGAACCATATGAAATGTTATTTTAAAAAAAAAAAAAAAAGAAAAGAAAAGAAAAAAAAAGCTGCAGAGGAACAGCTCCAGGGCGAGGAAAAAGGTGTATTGCCTCAGCCAGAGGACTTTTTATGTACTCCCCTTATTTTTTATGAGCTGCAACGAATGGACTGAAATCCAGCGACCCCTCTACATCTCAATTTTACGATTGTGACAAAAACGAAGCGAAAAGAGGATGAATTCTTATCAGTATTGTGAATAATAAACTTGAAAAACAAAGAGAAATTCCACAGAGCTCCATGTCATGACTTCAGTTGTAGACTCTCACTCTCTCCAAGCGACCAACTTGAACTTTTTGAATTTCAACACGATTCGCGGTTATATAAGGGAATCAGTGTTCATGTATGTATATATTTATTTATGTGTAATTTAATGGGAATTGTAAATATGGTGCGTCTGTTGAAACTTCTTTTTTTATTTTATTTTTTTTATTTATCTGGTGCCTCCTGTTTTAGTGGGTTTGAATATTCGGTTAGTTCTTCATGTGATTTTATGGTTCTTAGAAAACAGAAGTTTGGGGTATTTTTTATTTCTCTGGGATATTTCAATTCAGCCCTCTTGTAGCATGTTGAGGCGACATTGAAACAAGTGAACAAATTGAATAGAAATAAACTTCCATTTCTCTCTATATATATCATCCTTATTCAGTTTTTTAAAATTTGAGACAGAGCATACGGTGAGACCCTGAGGATAACTGTTTGTTTTTGTGTTCCTATTTTCGTTTTTATACAAGCTTTTATGTGTTGTGCCAATCAGAATACGTTTCACCTCTTGTTCTCTCCTTGAAGCACCATAAAAGCAATAAATGGAATATTGTCTTTTTTTAAATGTTGGAAGACATTCAAAAAACACTTTTTGGGACCACCTGATATCTTGTTATGTCCGATAATGTCCAAAATTGGAGGCGGTTTTAGCTGTATTGTATAGACATGTGCTGGCAATAGTTCCCATGCCTGTCAATGTATTATAGTCCTTTGTTGCCCAGAAAAAAATAAATATTTGATACGCTTCATCTCGATATTTATTCATATCTTTTAATTTTTTATTCACTGCCTGATTCGCCCGGGTGGAATAATTTTTTTTCTTCTTTTTTTTCCCTTTTGGTCTTAGCATTTTTTTCCTCCATTCTGAATGGCTACAGTAATTGAGTTTAAGTCTCCCCTGACGATTGCTACTTGCAATAAGCAGCTGAACTCATTGTTTCCCTCAAGTATAATAAAAAAATATCTTACTTTAAACTCCCTAGTTCAGAGCACAGGATCTTATGCAGGCCAAATGGCTCATAACAATGGATACACTCGCGTTTGAAGTGCCGCGCCACCCCTCCAGCTAAAACCCTCTGAGATGTATATAGGCCTGGTGTGCAATGTTTGGTTGTTATCGGCTATATTTGGCTCTCCCCCGTTTATTCTGTGCTGGAGCCTTATTCAAAGACATGCATCAAATATTTGTTGTTTGCCTCTCCGTGTAATCAATGAACAATCAGCGCTCAGTATGCTGGATTTTAATCCATATTCCGTGATATAATTAGGCCTATAACACTTTCATAAAGAATCCCCCTTCTCAGAGCGGGTATTGTGTCTCATTCCGTTGTGTTTGGCTGAGTGAGTCCATAAATGTGGCCATCACGCTGGTTGTAATAGCAAATCTGATGGTGGCCTTTGCTTTATTTTGCGTGCAGAGCTGCACAGAGCTGGCCGTTGCATAACATTTGAGTTGAGTTTGATTGTATATTGATGGCGTGGCACCTATAGCTCGAAATCAATCTCGTCTGGCGCATGAATCAGTCTGGTGATGTATGCATCTTGCTGTTGTTTCTCGCTTCCTCCATTTCACTGTCTGGTAACCATGCAGTTTAAAATACTGTAACACTGCATGGGTGCCCCCCCCCCCCTCCCCCTCCCCGCCTCCCCCTCCTCATCTCCCCCTCTCCTCTCCTCCTCTTTTCCTCTCTCTCTCTCCAATCTCCTCAGCAGCCATATTTATTATCTGCATGACTTTCGATCCCTGGTTTAATTCTGAGGCAGTTGTTTTGCAGGAGGGTGAATGAAGCCTAACTGTACATGTCCTTGGCATAATTGCGATGCACAGTGCTGGAGCAGGTGAAGCGAGGCATTGTCTGTCAGGCCCTGTTTTTGTTGGCTCAGTCTTCAGATTGTGTGTGGGATCCTGTCCTCAGGCACAATAGCTCACTCATAAAGGGGAGAGACTACCCGGCTGCTCCTGCTATGGTGGATGTGAGGGGGGTCGGGCCGCATAAATAGTCACTTTCAGGGAAAACAATCGTATTAAAACAGCATTCATTGGTATTAGCGAAAGAAGGAAGCCCCCTCACGTGTGTCATTAATGCTAATGTTGTTTAATAAATTTATCGGCGTTTTGCTTGAATGAAAACAGGGTTTTGAGGGTGAAACGAACGCATTAGAAATAGGGGTGTCTGTGACAATGGTGGATATGTGTGTGTTATTAGTATGAGATGAGGAGGATCGGAAGGCCTGTAATTGTGTCTCTCTGTGTAATGGAATTGGAGTGTTAAAGAAACTCCAAATCCCATTGTCTGCTGTTTGTTTACACTGATACCAGCCGATAATTTGCATACCTTTTTTTAATACAAAATTGTAATTTTACCCTAATTTGATCTTAAACAGATAGAGCTATATTTTCTTTTTTTTTAGTATTGCCTCACAGCAAAAGTATTTCGCTAAATAAAAAAACTAAACAAACAAAAAAAAAAGAAACAAGGAGGTGAAATTTGATGAGCCAGTCAGCAATACCCAGCTGAATTTGGCTAATTCAATCCATAACTGCTGCTTGTCTCAACTAAAGCAATTACAGCTGATTCCCGTATAATAATTAATAAGTGTTAGGCCTGTTGTTATCAAATATTCTGCAGGATACGCGAAATGAAATATGATGCTAGGGGTTAGAGTGATAGCCGACACTTTGTGTGATTAAGCGTCTTCTGCAGATGACGATGCGCGTGTGGAGAGCTGTCTGTTCATCTCATCCATCCCTCTGCTGGTAGAGGCAGGTCCAGTGGGCTGGCGCGCTGCTGATATTTATAGTTTGTAGCAGAGATGAAGGCCAAACAGACAGACTCAGTTGAACCGTCTCTCTGTGTGCACACATTCTTCCGGCTCCAATCTTTAAATCTACAGCTGCATGCACCGACGGTTGCATCGAAGATTAATTCAGAGATGGAATTCATGCTCCTGTGCAAATGTATTATATCTTTTTATGTATTTTTTAAGGCTATACTCGTCTTCTATATTGATCACTGTCTGTCGAGCAGACACACACACACACACACACACACACACACACACACACACACACACACACACACGCATAACGCACATAACTGTTCTGCGGCTGCGCTCATCAGTCCTATACAAATATGGCCCGGGCCGTCCGCTATACACACGCCGGCAGTGGTGACGTTCGGGGTCGGAAAGTATTTAGTGGATGCCGCGGAAGGCATCGCTCGGTCCAAAGGAGTGTCCGCGTGGCCTAATGAGCCTGGAGCGCCGCCGCTGCAGCGGACTGCACGGCGACGCTCGCAGGCGACGCCGCGGAGCCGCCTGCCTGCAGTGGGTGGATGCAGAGCAGCGTGCGCATTGCCCGAGCGCACTGCCACGGATGTGAGATTGTTGCGATGGGAATTTGATTTAAGCCCAGCTTGTCCCCCTGACATTTAAACACAGGGATCTGAAGGAGATGGAAGTCATTGTTTTAAGATAATTGCGCCGTACTTTGATAACAAAACAAAACAAAAAACGGATTAGTGTCCGCACGATGCTGTAAAGTTGTTCCATATTAATGGAACAGAGACGCTTTGACCGAGGATTTAAATTGACTTCACATGTTGATGCTCCAGAAATACTGAGAGAGACAACGTCTTATGATGGAGAGCAGATGGTCACTTTATCGCTACCATTTCTGCAAACACAGTAACAAATATGATACCAGTATATATACTGGTATCACATTTGTTAACGGCGCATTTCTAACCGCCGGCTTTAATAAGTGGCTTGGACAAGACGCAGGTTCCTCCAAATGACATTTCATAGGGTTATCGGTGCGATCGAATTATGTGACTTTAAAGTTTGCAATGAAGCGCAAAATGGCTAATTGTCCTCAACTCTGACATCAGCCCGTCAACCCCCTCCCCCGCCTGGCGTTGACCCCCTATGGGCCCCTTGCCCACTTCTGTGAGCCAGGGCTCAAAAGCCAAGAGAGGTCAATGACTCCACCAAATCATCAAATCACCCTTGATTACTTGAGACATTAGGTAATCGATTAGAAAACATTAAGTGACTTTGAATAAACAAAAGGACTCATGATAGGCGCTGCTCAATAACTCCACTGCAATATGGCTCATTCACAAAAAAATGAGAGTCGTTTGATTGGCTGACGTCTGCAAGGAAGAACGCACCTACAAACTCTCTCTTTCTCTCTCCCTCTCTCTCTCTCTCTCTCTCTCTCTCTCTCTCTCTCACACACACCTTTATATATATATTTTGACACCTTGAAAAGGCTTTATGAACAATAAATACTGTTGACCGGCATCAGTGTCATCCTCCAGTCTGTGGACTAAGGTTTGGGACTTCATGGGCTCGTGTGTATCCCCAAATATATGGACAAAAAAATGGTAGATTAAAATTGTGTTAATGTTTCTGCACTTGGTTCATGCAGTTTTATATTCTAGTTTCAGTCACTCTCTCTCTGTGTGTGTCACTTTCTGTGTCTCTCCCTGCATCCTCTGCAGTCAGCCAGGGGGGGAGTGTCGCCCCGGGCCAAACATATGCTTCTTTCCATTGCACTAATCCAAATGCAGCGTGGAGGAATAATTGCTCGAGTGGCCGTGGCTTCGCAGGGGCTTTGTCCCTCACTGGCTCCCGTCAGCCAGGCACACGCCATTTCAATCAACTCTCTCTCTCTCTCTCTCTGTATCAAACCCCAGACCTTTTTATCAAACCAGACCCTCACGCACCATAAGCACCCAGCCACATCCTTTAAAAAGCCTTCTTTTTTTTTTAAATTAGTATTTTCCCCTCATGTTGTTGTTGCTGTCAGGTCATCTCATTTGGAGCGCCATCTTCATTAATATTGACAGTGCACCACGTTGGCAGGCTTTATTGGCAAAACGGTCGCATGAGCAATGACTACAAATGAAAATGAAAATGTTGCTGACTATTTTAGACCAGCATTATTCAGGCAAGAAGGGTGCATGTTTGGTCATCCAACCAAGTGGACATTGCTGATCATAACGTGCATTGTTTACTGCAGAGCAATGGCTGTGATGTAGAGACAAGAATGGAGTGAGAAATGACATGACATGCGGAGTTTCACAGATGTTACTGAAACCTCGAGGCGTTTGGATGGAATCTAAAATGCTAAGCGCCAATTTAAAGTAAGCTCTCTTGTAGTAAATTAGTAAAAGCATTAGGATAAAATAATAATAATAATAATAATAACAACAGTCATAATAATAATAATAATACGAATAATAATACGAATGATACTAAAACTAATACTAATTACGAATAATATTATTATTATTAATAATAACAACAACAACAACAACAACAATAATAATAATAAGAGTAATCATAATAATAATTAGAAGAAGAATAAAAACAATAAGATTGACTTACTGAATGTAACTGCACTGAAAAGGGGAATATGAATGGAATATTTGGGAAACACATTCAATCCGGTTCTATCGCCCTTTAAATGATTGGGTTCATTATAAAAAGGTGATTCGGTGAGGAAACACAACTGTCTGTTTCTGATGAATTTACAAACATACAAAGTTTTCCCTGCAAGTGGAAAGCAGCCAGTTCAGCGTGCACATCGGCCTGTGTTGCCGCGTGTGCTGCATAAACAGACACCCGGTGCGTGTTCACCATGCATGTGACATCCGTTGCCTTATTTTCTGAGAATCGAAGATGGAAAATTCACTCTAGTAAAATGGAGAATTTGCCAGGAAATCACACATTTCCACGGATAAGGGATGGAATAAGACAGAGAGACAGAGTTGGGGGGATTGGGGGAGGGGGAGATAGCAGCGGAGAGCCGTGGATGTCTGACTGAATTAATAGACATGATAATTTCACACTATTTCATAGTGAGCTATCTGTTCCATCACAGCAAAATAAAAGGGTCACTGCGCAGCTGTGGCAAACCCCAAGCGTTATTATGAAGTTTGATGATAGACCCCCACCCTTTCTTTCTTTTTTTCCTCTCTCTCTCTTTTTTTCTTCTCTCTGGTACTTTGCTTCGGGCCAGCAATAGCTCGGGGCCACGCCGGTGCCTCCCCATGATAAAGGACTTATACTCTGTCTGTGCGCAAAGAAAGCCGCAGCAGCTTCTCTCTCTCCCGAACCTAATCAACTCACTGGCTTGGCCCTTTAACGATTGGTATACACCCCCCCCCCCCTCTTCGCCCCTGTCTTTCTTTCTCCATCCCTCTCTTTTTCTCTTTCTGTCTCCCTTTTCTCTCTGTGACTAACTGAACATTTAGTTGGACATTTATTTACCCGTATGCCTCAAACACAACTTTGTTAATAACAACAACAATACTACTACAACAAATATATATATATATATATATATATATATATATATATATACATATACATATGCATATAAATATATGTATATATATATTTATAGAGAGAGAGATACATATATATATATATATATATATATATATATATACATATAAATATATATATTTACACATACATATATATACATGCAAATATGTATATATATATATATATATATTTATAGAGAGAGATACATATATATATATATATAAGGCTATTTTACTTTATTAATAACAACAATAATACTACTACATATATATATATATATACACAGTATATATATATATCCATATAATTATATAAATATATAATATACATTAGAGTGATAAATATATATACGGTCATTTTAAACTCACCCGAAGTTGGCATTTTTTTTCATACTTTCTGACTCGCATTTTGTTGGACGCACTTTTTCATCCAGCTGCTCAGAAACAATACCGATTTTAGGAGGAAAACTTAGCGTCTAAATGTCTGTTTTCAGAATCTGAGGACAAGTATATTTTTGTTTTGTTCCTACACAAATGTTTATTTGCTTCCCGAAATAATAAAAGAAGTGGAAGAAATGTATAAAGAAACGGGACACACTGAGCATAATGTGGACCTCTTCCCCTGCAGCTTCCAGCTTGATAGGGTCCTAAAACTCTAATGCCAGGTGACAGGGCCCATTCTGTCCATATGGGTATGCGTCTGCCTTCAGGTCAGACAGTTTCAACTTCATCAAGGACACCAACGCTTATGCAGTTTATTCTTCAATGTAAAGGGTCAGTGGAGTGATGATGGGTGCTAAATTCCAACAATAAAACACTATTTATTATTTGGAAACGTTTTTTTCTTCCCCCCCCTTTTTCCTTTGGTTATTTTGGAATTAGTTTGATAAAAAGTAGACATATAGTACCAAATATCTACGTCCACTAAACACTCTAAATTAAGAATAATGTGAAATGAACTCCATAGGACCTGTGGAGAAGATGTACTCCATGTGGGGTTGCTGCTCTCTACTTTGACTTATTTGTATGACAACAAATGACAATTATTTTGTCTATGCATGAAGAAGTGTGACTAAACAGGCGGGACCATAACCGAATCATTACCCTTTATTTTTATTCTCAGCTGTATTTCTTCCATATCTTTCTACTTTCTGTCATGCTAAAGATGCTTCCATTGTTTAGCCTGCAATTCCACGCATTATTGAGTGGCAAATATTGTTAAAAGCAAGTGACCCTTGTGCATTCATCCAGTGTTAGATAACTTTTTATTATCTTATAATAAATCAGAATTTGGAACTGAATGAATAACATGTGCTGAAATAACACGTAACAAATAGGTACAAGACAGTTCTTTCTTATTATATATTGCTTGAAAAAACAACAACATGACATCTACGCCTTTTCAGGCAATACGTTCCTTTTCTTTTTGTTTAAAAATCTAAAGAATAACAGAAACCAACAGAATAAAATACACTTCAATCATTTTCATTCGTTGAGACTCCTTTTCTCACTGCTTTTTTATCTTGGTTATAGAATGTTTTGCTAAGTTGCCAAGCTGTTAACCTTGCAACACAACATGGCAGATCATGCGAGTATTGCAGTGTCACCAGATCTTCTGTGATGGAAAAAGCCTATTTTGCACTGTGTCCATCTTTATTGCTTGTTAGCTTAACTTAATCTCAAATTATGAACTGTTCATGGCGATACAGTTTTCTTTGGGTCATTTTCAGCAGATCCTGCGAGCAGCCGATAACAATGTATACTTTACGATAAACAGCCACGTTATTAGCTTAAAAGAGAGTCTTGTATATGGTGGAGAGAGTTAGAGAGCTTGGTCTGGCCTCTCGGAGCCTGTGAAGAAATGGTTTTGATCTTACCACAGGCTAAACACTGCCAACAGGACTTGACATTGCAGAACAATTTCCCAATTACCTTTTGACATGCATATTGACACAAACGCGCAAAACTGTAATTTTCCCTCTGAATTTGTTAGCTTGAGGGGCTCACTTTCATGCCAGTGGATTGTCAGATGTGCTGCTCGCTCTCCCTCTGTGTCTCATACTCACTATCTCTCTCTCTCTTTCTTAGTATGCTCACATGTGAGTGTCCAGAAAAAGGATTCCCTACCGACAGCTGGGAAATGGAAAAGAACATTTTCAAAATGGAGGAGAAAAAACAGGATAAACTTGCATGAGGCTTTCTTATTATGAAATGTATTTTCTGCCGATGTTTAAATCTAGTTGGAGTTTGTGTTCAAGTTCTTATGTGTGTTAACTTTTTTGGGATGTGCTCACATATATATATATATATATATATATATATATATATATATATATATATATATATATATATATATATATATATTAATCTATGAGGAAGTTTTTTGTATTTTTCACTCATGGCTAACGGTTTTTGGAAGCTTTATGGACGTAAATGTGATCTGATGGTTTGCTTCCACAAACAACTTTCATCTAATACCATTGAACACTTGTGTGCCAAAAACCTCAACCTTTCCCAATAAACTTTGCGAAGCTCACAAACATGTTGTCTCTCCATTGTCAATCTCAAGGTTCTGGCCAAACTCAACATGCCAGTTGACACTGAAATGCCATAATCACTGGGATGTTTTCCTGCGTTTGAGATGTCCAGGCAGCAAAGAGAAGAGAGAGGACGAAGGCCGTGTCATCATGAGCTTGTCATCGTGTTTGGCTTGATTGGCACATGCTAGGCCAGATTACAGGAGCTGGTGTTGATGGAGGCTCACCCTCAGACTCCCAGCCGTCTGCTATACCAGGAACCCCCGAAAACTGGGTCAGACTTGGGCTTGGCTCTGCCCCGAGCTCCGTCACCCCAGCGTTAGTCCCAATGCAAGTGCTGTGGAAGAGGAGGATCAAGCCCGAGGCCTCAAGCGGAGGCCTAAGTCCAAGCCAGTGTCTCCACAAAATAGAATCATATATTATAGCCTTCTTAAACCAAGCCATTAAGTGTGAACAGCTGGTTCTTCATACATTCCACAATTATTTCAAACAAGCTGCAGTTGGGTTTTCAATAAATTAAACAACTAACTGTCAGTGAGTTTATTCCTAGAATATTGCCCGTAATGTAAACTCTTCCCTTCCCTTCACAATTAAGGCCGGACATTCCTGATTTTGTTTCCACTCCGACATTAGAAAATAGCACATTATGCTCCAGATTGTATATGATGGACGTGAAGCAAAACGAGTTGACATATAGGTTCATTTGCTTTGAACTCCCAATGTGTACTCCGATCAGTCTGGTAACATGTTGAGCCCTCGTGACAAACAGTTCATGACCAGCCAAAGTGTTTATAAAGCACACGTTCAAAAGGAAAATAAAAAAATATATATATTGTTGACACGAAAGGATGATAAACAAATGGGCCAAATATGGGATAGAGGCGAGTTTTTGCGGTCTAGAAATCAAATGACATAAAGTTCTCACTGGTCTTATTGGGAAACCACATCATTGACTGTGGAGTTTGACGTTAGACACTAGTAATTTATACTAGCGGTGTGGCTTGAAAGTTAAAAAGTTATCCGACAATTTGTAGTAGTTTGATTGGAGAGCAGAATATGGTATTTTCTTTAACACAAGTATCAGACTGTTCTGAAGCTCTTAGATGCAATCTGGAAACAGATGAATCATTCCGCTAACCCTCGTCGCGAAGAAGTCGCACAGCAGATACAAATGAGAAAATGTAAATGGAGCCTATATGTGAATTCACCATGGGCACCCTCTTTATCTCCGTCCACGGCCCTGCTACACCCTTTTAGAAGTGTGTAACCCAAATGAGCTCTGTCTTCTTTCAGTAGTCACCTAAATTAAAGCAGCCACAACTAAGGGCTGAACGCCAAAGCTTTGCAGTGGCAGCACCGTGTTTAACACAAGTTCCATTAAAAAGAGCCCATTACTACTACTGAAGGAAACGATGCCCGGGGCCTCTCTAAAGTGTTGCGAAAACCTCATTGATAATTAAATGTTGGTTACCCCCGGTATGCATCGCTCCCGCACTTTGCTTACCAATCAAACCTCCGCCCACCACCACTGCTGCCATTCGCTCTCTCTCTCCTCAGTGTTTATCAAGGAATCATACAGCTCTCTAATAGGTGCCAATTAGAACCAATGGGGGCTCTGGGGTTAATTATTCCCAACACATTATTTGATTGAGCGTATTTAGAGCAGTACAGTGCAAGGGGAACATGGTGAGAGGGGTAACAGTAGATAACGCCTCAGTCTGTGTTGATATACACTTACAGACAGTGACAGACACACACACACACACACACACACACACACACACACACACACACACACACACACACACATACACACACTTTCAAATCCTGTTCAGCAGCTGGAATAACTTCCTTCCTCTTCCTGTAGCATGACGTATTTCTAATTTTTTCCTAATAACAATAGTGCTGTGTGCCTTGTGTAAAACAATATAAAAATGGTGGAAGGGGTCTCCGGTTGCAACTCCCTTGATCTACAACCGCTGCCAATTGATTTGATTAGCATCCTCACATCATTCAAACGACTCTCAAGGTAGCGTGAGAATACAGGCGGCAGGATAAAAGAGGCGACTTGTTAATAATTTGCCCCGTTGAATAATCTCACTCACACAAATGAGAAATGCCCCAAATGTATTATATTTAACTGCTGCAGCAAACAAACCAAAACAACAAGCAGTGAAAAAATCGTTACGCAGGTTCTTTTCAAGTGCAACGCGGAGTGTATCGCCATCAATAATACAATAATATATGAGGAGGGAGAAACAAATGTGGATTCAAGCGGCTCTCCTTGAACAGTAAACACCGGCAGGAGAAGAAAGTAAAGAAAGAGCAAGACAAAAATACAAAAAAAAAGAACATACACAAATGAGCTGTAGGTATCTGATTTATGCTGGGCAAATAGATAATAATCATTATGCCCAAATAGTGCCTCTGCTCAGTCACACAGCAAAGAAGCAAAGACATAAAAGTAAGTTGAGAATAAAGCGTTTGACAGGTTGCTAATGGATCGCTGTAGGCCCATCTGTTTCACTGCAAATAGAGAAATGGTGGGGTTTTGATTTGGGTGTTGAAACTGTTACCACTGTCACTGTAAACAATAATTGTCAAACATATTTACCTCGCAATCGCTTTAGCAGATGTTCCGCTTTTTGTTTCAAGCGGCTTTTTGTGTGTGTTGTATCTCCCCTTTGCAGACACACCACATGCCCCGCCACCACCACCACCACTGATGCACCCCCAACTAGAATATTGAGCAGGTATTTGCGAAAAAGGTGCTCCAGGGCACGAAAAGCGAGGGATTGGGTGGGGTGGGTCGGCGGCGAGGGGGGAGGAGAAGCGACAGCGGGAGGAGGGAAAAGGGAGAGAGAAGGAGGAGGGAGGAAGAGATTATCTGGGCCCTTCATCAGTGGTTCAGCCCCCCCCCCCCACACCGCCTCCTCCTGCTCCTGCCCATCGTAGAGCCCTGAGGGCCCGTGGAGGCGGCCCCCATGCCTTGCAGCCCTGCAACCTCTTTATCACTCTAATCTGTTAATTGTAGGCGCTCAATTGGCACATGGTGGCTTTTTATTAGAGCCTCCCGACATTAACTAGACAGAGAATGTAGAAAGGCTGATGTGGCCCTCGTCTTTTTCGGTTTTACTCACCATTTAAAGCAGAAGTATACAATACCTAGCATTTAGCAGGACTCAAGGTGGTCTCACTGTCTTCACACTCAGACTTTTAAAATCGGATCTGTAATCAATAAAATAGACTTAGACGCCTCCCCAAAAAAACAGCAAACGGAACACTAGCCTTTCTCATAAACTACAACAAACTATAAAAAAAAACAAGCGTCACTATGTATTTCTTTCTCTTTTTTCTTTGACCACTTGATGTCTTTCCCTCACAATGGCGGCTCGGCTCCTTAGAAGGAGAATGAATGCAGAGATGACCCTTTACTGCAGGCACTGATCAGCAGATCTGATCTCAGGTGTTCCGCTCTCCCCCCTCTGCTGCTCCTGTTGGCTTTTTGCAGCTTTTTACAGTGAGCTGACCCCCCCCCCCATCATCCAAGGAGATTTTAAGGGAGGACCGGTGGAAGGCCAGAGGTCTCCCTCCTGTCCCGTCCAGACTTGTCTGTGGTGATTGCTCTTTTTGACCCCCCCATGCAATTCCTCTGTCTCCTCCTTTGTTTGTCAGACATGTGCGTTGTATCAATGAGACGACCAAGACGTCCACAGGTTTATTTTAAAAATAAAAGGGTTGGGGGATTTGCTCAGGCTGTCCAGGTGACACAGACATGAATGCACTCATCACACACACACACACACACACACACACACACACACACACACACACACACACACACACACACACACACACACACACACACACATTCAATGCGTTCTGTGGCCCAAACAGCTTGTGTTTGTTGTTTTTTTTGAAGACTGATTAGGAAAAAGGCCCCTCTCTGCTGGCGCTCCCAAGCCCTCACAAAAGGTCAACAGCAGCTAAATTCTGATAAATCAGCGTGTTTTTTCTCCGTGCAAACATTAATCACAATATCAGCATTACACCAAAAAGCGCCCGTTAAATAGCTGTGACTAATTTACAGTATCGTCAAATGGTGTTCCACAAAAGAACGCGGCACATTTTTTTAAAATTCAAATTGATGAAATGTTTTATTTGTGTTTCTTTTTTTTAACGCCAATTATGTGAAGGGAACCAAATGACTTGCAAAGAAGTTGCAATTCAAAAAGGCGATTTGCATGTTTGTGACAGATCACGGCTCAGGAGTTTGTATTTTCCGGTTTCAAAGGTTTGCATGGCGTGTTTTAAAATGTTTGATGTCAAAGCAGCAAACGAGGGGGGGGGGGGGGGGTTATACTTTCAACAAAGTTTTGGCTCATGAATCCCACAGAGAAATGCAGGCCTGCAACTTGGTTACAGAACAATGGAGTGAGCGATTTATGGCTGGCTATTAACAACTCCTGCTTTCAGGCCTCCGTACTGCAAACAGGTGTTTTATGAGTCCGCCTGCTGTTTATTTCCAACAACTTTCAGAGTTTCCATTTCGACTCCCGACCGAGGGTTCAAAACATTTAAACAGGTCACTAGATGACAGCTCCGAATCACATGGTCTGGTCTCATATATGAGATGAGAGAAAAAATAAGTCTGGAGAAGAAACACTGGGCCCTTTGCAGCTGAATGATGAATATTTTCTTTGTCATGATGGATCACTGACTGAGCCTCTTTTGGGTCAGAAGAATTAGTGCTGCAAGAACTGCAGCTGCATTAAAACTGCCATGAAGGGCCCACACGGCATGGCATGACAATGCCTCAATTGCAAGAGTTTTTATTTTTATTTAACCTTTATTTAACCAGGCACGTCCTTAGAAAAAACTTCTTATTTCCAATGGCCGTCTGGCCGTCTGGCAAAAGCCTCTTGAGGGAAAAAAGAAATATCAAAAGAAAACAAAAACCGCAGCACACATGCAAACATTTCCAAACACACCAAGGGTCTAACGTACAATCACAACAAGCATTTCATGCGACAACAAGCATTTCGTGAATGTCTCGCAGCCTCGCACACAAGCATCGGGCAGGAAGCTAGCAGACAGCAGCATCGGGCAACAAGATATACGAGCAGCAAACAGGCAAAACAAAACCGCGGCAGCAAGAGAACCAGAGGATGCAGACAAAGGTGAGGGGATATTAGTCGCCCGGGAAAAGGCTTTTGATTCATTGATTTTTTTTTTTAATGTATTTTTGTGCTTGAGTCTTTAAATGTGCGTTCAATTTGCAAATGTTTAATCCCGAATTTGTGTTTCTCTGAACGGAATGATTTGTGTGTTCGAGCAGAGAAAGCTTATCAAGAAGTCTTTGCAGCCGTTTGTATCTTGATTCTGTGGCCTGGTCACAAGGACTCCATGTGGCAGACAACAGTGGGTATGATACAGAACTAAACACAGCATGAATCGGTCTATTTTGGGTCAATAGACACACAAAGAGAAGCCCTGAACGCTCCCCACTCACATCTGCTCACACTCTGCACAGTTGAGGATAGTGTCACTGATTTAAGGACTGACAATGAGAGCCAAGGTACATTCACATTTTAGGTGATGTTTGAGTGTCCAAATGTGTCATTTCTTTTGTAAAACGGAGGAGAAACCTGTGGGAAAGGAGAGGGAGCGTTTCCTGAATGGATACATTCTCAGGTTACGGCAGAAGACAGGGAGTAACTCTGCCATCCAGCATGGAGTGAAACTAATCTAATTCACTTTGAGGAATGTAAGTGGGCCAATGCATACAAGGTGTGAGGCGACAGCCTGTAAACAAAACTCTCCAAGGGTTTAATTAGAAACTGACACACAATACAATATACCTTTTGAAAAAGCTAAATACAACCAACAATTGCTACCATGGCTACTTTAGCAAATGGCTGAGATTTTACTGTAATGTCTTTGGAAGTTAAGACAGGTCTTAAAATACAATAGATCTCGTAGTCCTGAACGAGACGTGTTGACTGATTGACTTGTAAGCCAGCGTTCACACTGAGGCAAGAGAGAACTATTTTGCTCTATGTGTAGTTGCTTAAAAATGTCTACGCGTGTTCTCATTGTAATGTTCCTCACAGATGTAACAGTTTACAAAGAGGAGAAACATCAATTTTGAGGGTTGCAACACATGCTACTAGTAAAAAAAAAAAAACCAACCTTTTTTCCCCCTTTTGGACTCTTCTCGCAGAAAGAAAAAGAAAACTCTTGTGGGAGAGGAAAAGCAGCACTGTAGCATTACAGCAAGTATAAAGTGTCCATATGTGTGTTTGACAGGCTTAAACTAATTGTCTGTGTAGTGAACCATTAGCTGTTTCCTGTTGTGTTGACAGCTTTGTCATTGGCGGTCAAACTTTGCAGTGGGCTGAACATGCCACGCTGCAGACCGCACTCCAGTTAAATAGCTTTTATTGGGTGACTTTTCGCCAGGCTAAATGGGGATACACTTTATTCGTAGTGTTTGGGGAAAGCCCGAGGTGTGTACGGCCAACATAAGTGGAAAGGCTTTGCAACTTAAAGGAGCCCTTACCTTCCGGCACTGTTTTATTACAACTACTGTTTACATCTCCCAATACATCCTAAGTATTTCCATTATTAAGTTTGGACAAATCATTTGCCTGGGGTTCAAGGTAGTATGCCATTGAAACATGATCCTACTGTTGATCTTATTACTGCCAAACCAAACAAGCAGAAATCAATTTCAGCAGGAAAGGTAAAGGAAGAAGAAAAAAAAAAAATAGGAAATTAGATCAAAACGATCGGGGGTGGTGGTGGTTGCAGCTGTGGGTGCCGGAGAGGGGTGGGGCTAGGAGGTGTATTTGCCACGAATGCTTGTTCACTGCCCGAACAAGTCGACAAATAGTGAGTGGTAATTTCTAAAGCATTAAAATAGTGTACCTCTCCACAGAGCTGCTCCCCCAACCTCCTGCCCCGGAGGTGAAATCAGACACCTTGGATTACAGTTTCTTTCGTATTCATCACATAGTGTGGTTGGTTATACAGGCTCCCTCCACACTGTGAGAAAGTATGTTCCAGCTGCTTTGGTACTAAAGACGCCTCGGGTCTGATTACTTGACAGTTTAAAGGTTTTTATACACCGGGTTTTCATTTCATAAATTGACTTAATGGAGTGTTAATGAAAATGCAGATGCTGTTTCTCGAGACAGTAACATCCTGTATTTATTATTTGTTATTGGGGGACGAACGTGCAAAGTGTTAATTAAACATGGAATTGATGTCCTATAACCAAATATTGCAGATTTAACTAAAAGGTTTGAGTCTAGCGTTCATTGTTATTTTCTAAGGAGGTACAACTGGACTCTAGTGCATTGGTCCATCCCAGTAGAACATGGAGAACTTCCACACCCGAGGAGAGGACTATGTGAGAGAAGGAGGCGATACATAAGCCCTGGGAGGAAAGGCAGCAGGCCACTTGGAACCCCTATAAAACATACATGGTCTCTCTGCTCCACGCCTCTCATTTGGGTGGCACTGGAGAGGAGAAGCGGACGACGCGATGTCATCGTCAATGCCAGATGAGTGACGTCATGGAAAAGTTTGCCATGTTTCGCAGCTTCTTCCAACACCTCGTCTTCCATCACCTCTCCTTCCTTTCATCACACACTCCACCTCCTTGCTTGTCCATGCAGGGGATGACCGTTCACAAGTACACAGACAAACTGCACGCACTATGTTTGTGTGCAAATATGCGCGCACTAACGCAAACAAGCCAGTGTGCTCAAATGTGAACGCACACAAACACGTAGCCATACAAACTGTGAAGATTTCGGCGTGGACTTAGACATTTTTTAAACAATTAATAGACATGCGATTTTAAAGAAAGTTGCATATACAATGTATGTGTGATTGTTTTCCAGACTTTGGCAGTGGATATTGTTGTGAATATGATCTGCCTATGGTGAACGTGAAACAGACTAGTCCATGTGAGAATAGCAAACCCTTTTCTAAGCTTCTAATATTAATATTACAAAACAAACGTGGCAATTTGCATTCTGCTTTCACGTGGTTAAACCCACGGTGCAGGGCCTGCTACTAACATATGGCATATTCCTTAAAGATCATACATATTTCAAATATGTTAATATGGCGCGGAAAATATGCAGTGCGAGGTTACAAAACGCACATTAGAAACCCATGAATTAATCTCATGAAAGATGCAAACCTGTCTAATTATTCTTTGGGACAATCATCAATTGTAAAACAGCTTTTTGCATTCAAAAAGGGAAAACAAATAGGAGGCACTGCTTGCATTAGCATTTTTGTATTAAACACTGCAGTGTTTCTCGCACTGGTCAGTCGTGCAGGCTGCTCGAAGCAGACCATAATCCGAAGGACTTTCGCCCTCTTACATCATGTAGCAGAGACAGTAATGAGTGAAGAAGCTCTTTCTCGCTGTATGCAAATCCTTGGGAACGTGCACGGGCCTTTAATGTTACACACAGATGATTTTCAAGCTTTGCTGCTTTAAATAGCTTCTTGAGAGGGCCAAGGTTCACTATACATACTCCGAAAACATGCACGCGCACGATTGTGAGCATGAGCGCACATACACAGAGAGTTACTCGAGTGTGAGCACCATTGCATGCCGTCTTTGCTGGGTTTTTTCCTATCAAGTATTAGCTAAAAATGTTTGAACACCGGAGAGGAGGCAAAAAAAAATTAGGGTGCAACCATTAAAGATAAATATAGAATGCAAAAACAAGGAACGTTCAGCACCACGCTAATGGCTCCAATGCTGTTCCAAGGATATTACAATCACAACTGATGTTGAAATGAATTGTCAAATGCATGCACTGGATAGCAAAGCTCCATGGCGGTGGCAACACTAATTGCCTGTTATCTTTGCAGAAAGCTAAGGTCTGTCTTTGATTACATACTCTGTTCTTTAAGCACTCCATTTTGGAATTGTCAAGGCAGTCAACCTGTCTGTCTAAATCTGTCACTCATAACGGTCAGCAAAGACGATGGCATGTCAACGTGTGCTGCACCAGAAAAACAACAACAACAACAACAACAACAACAACAACAACAACAACAACAACAAAAGCATATCTTGTGTTCACACCTAACACAATCATAGAGCAGGAATGTATCTTTACTTTTTGACACACACACAACTTTCAGGCTTTTAGGCCTCACTGTTTATTACGCCGCTAAATAAAACATAGCACCGACTTGTCAAGCTATTGTATCTCTCGACACTCACAAGTCAAAACATATTTATCTTGAAACTTTAGAGAACAGCTGCATTTCATCAAATGGGAGCTTGGCCTTAAAGACAGCGCTCTCACCACTCCTTTACCGCTCACAAATCGAAGAGAAGACAGCATTTCTTTGATGCTCGACAACCCAAACGGCAAACATAATACTGTCTGCAAAGAGTGAATATTTGTATCTTTTTTTTTTTTCTTCCTCTTCTCTCTTTTTTTCCCCTCCGCGTGCCCTGCTGTCTGCCTGTGTTGTTTTGAAGCGGTGAATAGATTTAAAAGATGCAGGATGACAAGACAAAGAGCCGGGGAATAGCCCCCGGGCGCTTGTGCTTTAAGTCATGCCATTTCCTTGCATGGCAGGCAGCCCTAAATAAGTTACTTATAAGCATTTATTGATGCACAAGTGTGGCATCTGTTCCTAGGCTGCGGTTCTGGATGTAATTAGCTCAGAACCTTACGCACTTCAATCAAGCGACACATTAAGAGATACAACTCCCCCACACCCCCTCCCCGTCGATGTTTCTTCCTCATTCCCTCTTTCAATCTCTCTCGCTTGGGTGTTTTACTCATTCACACTGCGCGGAATCCTCCATGCACAGTAATTACTCCACGATAACCTCCATCATCATTATCGTTATCCTCTCCAGCATTCAGCCAGCATTGTGGGGATTGCTTAACTGTAAAGCCAGAGAGGTGCTGCTGTGGTATGTGACTCGTTTCGATGACATCATCGCCGATAAAGGGACACCAAACAATCAAATAGGCACATGAAATCAGTCTCTGGTTCAGGCGTGAGCTATTTCACAGAGCCAGTTTTGAAACGACCCCTGAAATTCTTTTAATAGGGTTTGTTTCACTGTGTAGGGATCGCTTTGTTGCCTTGTGTGTGCACACACAGACATACTGTGGTGTGTGTTTGTCTCTGTGTGTCCGTGTGCATGTACTTAGGCACGGCGCAAAGAGGAATTAAATTTGATTAATTTCAGACGGATTTTGAAAATATAAACTATTCATTTTGTTGCATAGAACACAAGAGAAGGTTTAAACCTAGCCTAGGGGTAGAGCCTTTGTGTTAAGTCTTCTTTGATATTACTGAAGGCTTTTTATTGAGCTCTTGACATGATAGATAAACCATACAGTGGATTGAATGGCCTTCCTCAGCAGCACCCAGTAAATGCCATTTGCCATTAACAATGTTGCAGTGGGGTGCATAAACCATTAATATAACCTTTATGACCATGCGGTCTAACTGAGCATGTCTCCTATATGCAGCTCCTCTTCTGATGGACGTGTTAGCTGAGGCCTCCTCTCAAACCCACTAAAAGAAGAATTTAATTGCACCAAACAGATGAGATGACAGACATTAGCTTTTTAAAGGCTGTCGTAAAAAGGAGACGGGATGAAAAACATAAGAACGTGCACACCTATCTCCTGCAAACTCAGCTAATAAAAACTGTACCTCACCGTGGAGGAATAAAAAAAGCTCTATGTGGTCTGACAAAGCCAGCAACCAGTAACAAGGAGTCTATAACCTGCTGTGTGGGTTTAATTGAAGGGACAGTACGAGTGCCTCTTCCAGGCCAGGGATGTGGAGAGGGTGGAGAGTGACAGGCGATCAGTCACAAGATGAGTGGGCCCAGTATGGAGACCTGTGGGGTGCCACAGACCCTCAGCTACTTCAGCAGGGCCTGACCATTGATCATCTCTGCGGGCCTATCCAGGAAGGGATGTGACTAAAGCAGGCAGGCGTGGAACAATGGTCCATAGTTTGGCCGACGTGCTTAAGCAGCTGGGCGTCAGTGCCTTTAATAGAAGGGGTAGACTCCCTCTATATGGTCCACAAAGCATTGTCTGTTTCCCCCTCAGACAGAAAAGGTGGTTTTCTGCAAGGGGCTGAACCCACTATCATGTGGTGGCTTTTTACCCCTCAGCCAGCAGTCTCCATCAGCTGAATGGACTTCGTGGCTGACATGGTCTATATGTTTGTGTGTGGATGGAGGGGGGAAGCTACAAAAGAAGAAAGCAGCCCATTGAGTCACATAGCAAGGGGGGAACACACACAGCATATCACAAGGGAGCATCTGGTAGGAGGAATGTGTACATGATGTCAAATGATATTCCAAAGATAGGCCTCCCTTCATAAAAAATGGCAAGGGTGATAAAGGGCAGCCCTGACAAGAAGAGTCAAGAGAATCTTGTTTATGTTGCCTTGTTGGAGAGTTTTCTTAATGGGGTTTGTTGGCAACGCAGCGGAAGATTCGGGAGGTCTTGCCGTCCCATGACACATGACTAGGAATGTTTCCATGACCAAGTAAACTGTCTGACTCAAATTGTGTGGTTGGCTAGAAGAACAGACAACACAGAAGTGTCTTCCCCTCCCATTCTCTTCAACATCCACACCAAGTATGTCTGTCTGGTTTCAGAGAGCATGCGTGCAAATCCACCTAGATCCGTCCCATGAATGCACACTTACCAGTCAGTGTAAGCCACGGCATGTCCAGGCACATGTGAGCTATTAAGAATCCTGCAAACACCTGCCATAATCCTCTACAGTTTGAGTAAGGCTACCAAATCACCACCTGTCTATGCACAGGTAACAGGAAAGATAAACCCTTACTATGAAAAATGTGTGAATCTGTTGTTGGGCAGCAGAGGTTCAAGAACCTATAAGTCAAAAGAAATCCTGTCTCCTGCAGGGAGTAATTAAGTATCATTATATAATTAATACATTACACGAAGATGTATAGTATGTACTATTTTTAGTGCCTTAAACCTTGAACCTCTAAAACAATAGTCTGCAGCAGCCAGATATTCAAGGATTTACGTCCATATTAGATGATTCCACACTCCATAATGTATCCAATGCCAGCGTTCTGTGCTCGTGCAGGATGAAGCCTACTCCATATGTAGCAAGGCGGAAAGTAAAGGTGTGGAGGTTGGAGTGGTGGAGGGATTTCATGCAGGACACCAACGTTTGTTTGTTTGTTTGTTTGTTTCAGTTGCCTATCCTGATCATTGTTTTTCCTTAACCATAACCATGCCAGGATTGTTGAATTGCATGTAAACCGTGTCAGTTAATCGTCCAATAAGGAATGACTGTGGTCCCAGCCAGCCAACCACAGAGCTTCATACAGACCAACTGGAAGCAGGACATAGATGCTAAAGCAGACATTTATCATGCGCTTGTCATATATACCGTGTAATCCTGGCAACGGGGACGCTGGCGAAACTTAACGCCTCTCCGTCTAGGACTGTTTTTATTAGTTTTTTTTCTACCTTTTTTACAATTTAACATCCATCCATCCATCCATTTTCAATACCGCTTATCCTCATTAGGGTCGCGGGGGCGCTGGAGCCTATCCCAGCTGACATAGGGCGAAGGCAGGGGACACCCTGGACAGGCCGCCAGTCCATCGAGGGCACATGTAGGGACATACAACCATTCACTCTCACATTCACACCTATGGGCAATTTAGAGATCAATTAACCTGCAGCATGTCTTTGGACTGTGGGAGGAAGCCGGAGAGCCCGGAGAGAACCCACGCTGCCACGGGGAGAACATGCAAACTCCACACAGAAGGATCGCTCCGACCGGGAATTGAACCCACGGCCCTCTTGCTGTGAGGCGACAGTGCTAGCCACTACACCACCGTGCAGCCCACAATTTAACATTCATTTAAATTATTTTTAATTTTATTTAACAGTGTAGCCATTCTTCTGACTTAATTATTCTGCAAATCTTTTTGCCGTTGGCTCCTGCTCTCCACCACTGCGATCTGGTCAACTGGCGTTGGCTGGCCAGCCGACTCCCTGCTGGATGCTCTCCACCACCTTTTATTACCTCCAAGATGTCGTCCTTTTATGCAGTTCTTTGGTTCCCCTATTTTAGTTTGTCTGTTCTGCTTTATTTTCTATTTGTAATTTTCTATTTCTCTATTGTGTTCATTGCCTATATGGCATTATCTCCTTTGCCTCATGTATTTTCTGAAATGTTTACTTGTATTGATGTTATGTTTTTACCTTGCTTCTATGTAGAGCACTTTGTAAACCCTGCTTTTAAAGGTGCTATATAAATAAACCTTCTTACCATCAGCAGGCAGATGTCGCCCAGCAGTTGCATGCTCTCCGTCTGTGCATTGAGAATAAGCTCAATCACTTGTTATGTACACAAACACAAACACACACTTTTGTATGTCAGTGGGGACAGAGCCTAGGGTAGAGTGAATGGTGGTTGTGAGCAAGTCACGGGGGAAAAGCCCTCGCTGGTTGACCTATCCACCTATCTTTTAGCCTCTCTCTCTCTGTCCCTTGGGGTCTGGTGGACGGAGATCTTCCCAAGGGGGTCCTCCTTTAAGCCACCTGACTATTACCTGTGGACTGAGCTGTCACAGTTAGCTACCTGCACACCTGAGATACAGCACACACACATGAATGCACACACACACTCACACACACACACACACACACACACACACACACACACACACTGGTTGTGACACCCTGAGGGAGTGTTGTGGCAGGGGGGAATGAGACAACCAGGGGACCCAGCCGCTCTGGGGAAAGAGCGCATACCATCAGTCAGGAGCTGGCCACGTGCTGCCTGCAACACAAGCAAGATATGGGTAGCAAACATACTTAGGGTCATACATGTAGAAATATGTTGTCAGTAATTAGCATTGGGTATAAGTTACAAGGATAACAGTAGCAACAAGCAACACAGAAAAAAGGTAAGTTCTTATGATTAGCAATTATTTCAGATAAGTTAGAGTTTCTATAAAAACATAGACTAATAGTTGAACACAGCTGGATAATGTTTTTAATGCCAGCGAATCAGTTATTGTTGTGTAAGATGTAAGTAGTTCAGCAGATCACTAGCAATACACATTTCACAGATGTTGTGATATTAGAGGAAGCTGCATGAATACCCTAATCAGATAACTAAATATGTATACAAAGTGCATGAAATGGAAAAATCACATTGAAAGGGCACTTTTAATTAGTCACTTTATTGAAAAAACAAAGGCTGGTTTTGACTTCATTTACATCATAAATACATTGAAATCCATGTGGCCATTAATTTCTGGAGGTTGTCTGTGTAACAAGAAGGCAATGCTCACAACAAAGCCTTTTTCTGGCACATTTATGTACATTTCCCACAGGTTGGTCTTGAAACAATCTGCTCACCCTAACCTCCACCCTATCCATCATCATCAATGCTCCACATGTCATTGCCTTTTTGTCTCTTGTCCTATCCTGAGAGTGTCAATGAAACAACTGCTTGGGACCTAAATCTATAATGTTAAGCATTTCTTCCGGCACCCTTTCATTTAGACTAATTTGCCTTGTTTACCAGCCTTCAACGCCTTGTATTTGCTAAAAAACAAGGACTCTGCTAACATCTCTGCAGCCCCTCACCCTCTCAACCCCCACCCTGAAAAGATGTGACACGGGGCACGTGAGGGCTGTAGGGTCATGAAAAAGCACAAATGAATCATTAGCTTGGTTTGGTGACAGTCAGCTAACTCATTAGCTACGTCAATGATCTGCCCTCCAGATAGAATCTCCTTTATCTTAAATACATCAGAAATTCACCATGCTGCTGTTTTTTTTTTAATGATAATTGCATCTCATGGCTTGCTATAACCTCACTAGCCACTTTTAATAGCCCTGCTGAGCTACCTTTGGCCTGGCTGTGGCAAAATGGCAGTTGAGGTCTTTTGTCCCAACTCGGAACGCCCCAGATGTGCCGGCTTTGGCTATCAACGGAAGTCAGACGTCCCAGGGCCACTGTAACTTTATTAAGCACAATGCCAACCCTATGTAGCGCCCAAAACAGGGCAGGAGGGAGGTGAGGTGGACAAAGCACACCATTGTGGGTGAGGTTGGAGCACTGGTGTGGAGAACCACATGCTCCTTTCCCACACTTATCAGTTGGGGCCCGCGTCTGGAAATAACAGCTGATGGCTAATAACAGCAAGAGGCAGCAGGAATGAACAGTTTTGATAAAGAGAGCATGCCACTGTTCCCTGTGTTTAAATCGTATGACGTGTTTTTTTCGGAGACTCGTCGCAGATTGACGCAAGTGAATAGAGTCACTTATTTTTATGGTTTGATCATTATTTTTTTGGAGCCTTACCCTAACCGTAACCTCTACTTCTCCTTACCTTTACCCTTACCTAAAAACTAACACGCGCACAAACACACACACGCACACACGCACACACACACACACACACACACACACACACACACACACACACACACACACACACACACACACACACACACATTTATAGACAGCTGATAATTCTGTACAGTTGATGGTTCAATTGATCCCCAATACATACTGTACATTCTGGTGTCAGTTTAGTTCAAAATGTCTCCTATTTAAGTAGTCTGATGATATTTGTTGTTGCACAGTGCATATTTGCACAGAAATAAATTGTCTCCCTGAGCTGAAAGGTTGTACACTGGCACAAAGCACTGACCAGCGGGGTCTCTAGACAGCGGAGGAGAGAGAGACGCAGAAAACAATCTTCTGCTTGTTTCTGCTTTACCTCTTCTGACATGGCCTGACCCCTCCATCGATCTCCTCTCCGCACAATGGGCTTCCTCCTGTAGAGCAGGCCGTGTGTGTGTGTGTGTGTGGGTGCGTGTGTGTGTGTGTCCTCTTTCCTGGCAACACATTTTTTTCTCCATCATGCCCAGAATTCTCCAGGACAAGTCTCCAAGGTGTTTTCCAGAAAGGCTGATTCTGATGTTCATGAAATGTTGCAACAGCTTGGAAGTTGTACTAACATGCTGAAATGCTTTTACATTTTGTTTTACTGAATCTGTACATGGTGGGAAATGGTGAAAATGGTGGAGACGCATATTTATTTGTTTCAAACATAGTGGCTTTTTTTTCTTCTTCTTTCCAGTGATCAGCAGTCATTACCTGAGGTTGTGTTTATTTTCTGTGATTTTCAGGAACGTTTACCAGCAGAGAGAGCAGGTTTCTGTTTATGCTTGTCAACATCAATGACAAAAAGCAAGTTGAATCATCTACACACACACACACACACACACACACACACACTTGTATGCACATACTCTCTGCCCACTCATCTTATCATACACTGCTTGTTATAAGTAAATACAGTACAGTGAGTAAACCAGGACCCCTGCCAAAAATGAGAAAATCTAAATCAAAATGAAGAGAGGAAGAAGTAGAAATTAAATTGAGCGAGGGCGAGGAGAAAGGGATGGAGAGGGAGCTGTTTGGGCCTAGAAAGTGACTTGAGATAAAAATAACTAGTCACACGACACAGAACAGATCTGGGCACTGCTTCTTTTGCCCCAGGGTTTCGGCCTGCCCAGCCACCACTGCCAGAGAGAGAGGGAGGGGGGGGGGGGGATTGGATAGAGTGAAGAGGGGAGAAGGTGGCGGTAAAGGGCAAAAATCTGTAAAGCTCACAGAGGGAGGTAGAAAAAGGGGGAAATGTACAGGGGCGACTGGAAGGGTAGCGGGAGTGTGCGAGTACTCGGGACAGAAAGTAAGAATGAGAGAGAAGATGAAGGGTTAGAATAGCATAGAAAACAGGTAAAGGACAAGAGAGTGTGAGAGAGCAACAAAAACAGAAAGATAGAAATAATGAAAGAAAGAAAAGGGAAGTGGTGTTTGATGTATAATCAGTCCTCCTGAATGTGCTGCAGGCCAAATAAAAATCTTTTGTGATTAATTGAAAGAAAAGGGGACTATTATGAACTGACTGCACAAAAGCCAGTGCATACAGTAATATGAATACTAAATGAGCACCATACAATGCGATGCAAATAGCTGGCAAGGGAGTTAAAAAACACGGCAGGAGTGTTCAAAGCTCTGAATTAATGTATTATGTATGGTTCTTCCCCTTTGTCTTTGGAGTTTTTATGTTTTCTTGTACGTTGACAACATCAATAACATGAGGAAGTCCGTGGCTCAACTTCTGTTTTCTTAAAACAAATTATGGCTTGTGGGAACATATTTGCACAGACGCAAACTGACAAACACTGCTCATTGACCGGTAAGACTTCTGCTGCCACTCAAATATGATGGGGTTGAATGCTATTTGGGTGCTTAAAACGTCCCAAAAATGACATTTGAAAAAACTCATACATCTCTTTCCAAAAGAAATGTTGTCGTTACACATGATAAGACCTGCCAAACATTCTTGGTTAATACAATTAGTATAGAAACTATTGTTTCTGGAACTGCCAATGATCTGAAAACCTAGCCAAATAAAACTGAAACTATCCGTATGGAGTAAGTTGGAAAATATGCTTTTTGGTATTTGAAGTGAACAAATGGGAATCCTCCCCGTTTCAGTTGTCTTTGCCTCTGCTAATGTACCGTAAATCATGTGAACCAGCAGACGGTGTCGCCAGGACGTCCCACACAGCTAACCTGATGAATGGTCCAAACACCTCCATCACTGAGGGGGATCCTGTTTTAAAGTCCATGGAGAACAAGCAGCTGGAGCGAAATAATCGTCAGTCCCGCCTCTGCAACTACGTAAAAACTTGTATTTTTCTCTTTGTCAATGTGCAACTGACTGACAACAGCGTTTTTCCATCCTGGCACCATATGCCCTCCATGCTGCTTAACAACCTCGTCAGTGGAGTCTGCAAAGGACCATAAAAAATAGGCGACCACGGATAACGCCTGATGGCCATTCTTGGCATCGGGAGGGGGGTCCCCTCCTCCTGAAGCAGGGCTAATTAACCAACAGGCTTATCTAATGATAGCCCTATCTCTCTCCTCCCGTCTCTCTCTCTCTCTCTCTCTCTCAGCCTCGGCCCCCCTTAGACACTTCTCCCTGCACACTACATTGTTTTTCTTTTATTATTCAAGCACTGATGCCTCTGTAAGTAGTAAAAAGCCTGTTGACCATTCAGGCCAGTGGAGAGGAGAGCTGGGGCTGTGGGTAATTAAAAGTTCCCCAGGTCTCTGGCCCTCGGGGGTTAAAAGGAGGGGAGGTGCTGGGGGGGCTGACACAGGGGCTCTCCGTGGTCATGATGTACAAGTTGCTCTTTTGGGTAGCTGCACCAGTAGACCTGAGTATCCAACTGATTAGTATACCAAGCCCCATTCAATCTAAATACACAACACGCTAACTTCTGATGTTTAGTTTATGTCTACAGTTTATAAATAGAAATAACTGGATAGTTAATATGAATAGTGATGACTACTGATGCTGCACATAAAACCCTATGCAGAAAATGTACGGAAAAAGAGCAAAACTAAAACAGAACATCAGTGATGTTCGCATCGAAGATATCCCATGCACAATAAACTGAAAACAACAAAGCAAAACATTACAGATCTCATGGATTATCGGTTTTGCACCCCCTGGTTCTTGCAGGCTTTTGGCTAATGTGCGTATCACTTATCTTTTAAACCCTGATATTGTTAATCTGGCTGTGGCTCTAATATGAAAATTAAATATTTTTGTTTGGGATCTTTCATTTAGACAATGAGCTTTGTATTTCTTTGTTTTTCTTTTTTGTGTGTACCGACATTATGTGACATCTGAGCGTCTCTTATCTAAGTTAGTTGTATATTTACATAATGACCAATATATTGATTACTATTTTCCTTTCATTCTTTTTAGCAATATCCTCAACGTCCCTCACCAACCCACGGTGAAGTCAAAATGAAGCTATAAGGAGTGTGGCCACAGAGCCCCTCTTCTCCGATCGAACAGCTGATTGACCCTCATTACTGATTGGCTCTGAGCTGATTGCGTCCCATCGAGAAATCCCCTCTAGCCCCAGGGCTTGTTCATGGGTGTGTGTGTATGTGTGTGTGTGCGTTTTTGTTTGTTAGTATATATGATGGGGGCTGTCACAGCTCACTCAATTACGAGGAGGTGAGGAGGAGAATAGAGGGGGAGGGTTTGACCATCACAACACACACAGAAATGCACACACTGTCCAGGGTCACAGAGGTGTAACAGAAGGACAGAAATCATATTGCAGGACTTTTTTTTTTTCCTCCAACAATCTCCATCGGCCGGCCCTTCCTTCCGTCTCTTTCTTCCCGCCCTCCTTCCCCTCCTCCTTTTTTAGGAAGCAGATTTAAGCTGGGTCAAGCAGAAACGCTAGCCCAGTTTCCGCTGCTATGGCCGATAAGGCATTGTACCTTGGCCCAGTAAACAATGGGATGCCATCTGTCCATTAGTGAGAGCACAGCGTGAGCAGAGAGCGAGGGACAGAGAGAGAGAGAGAGAGAGAGAGAGAGAGAGAGAGAGAGAGAGAGAGAGAGAGGACCCATTAGTGGGTCCAATGTGAGGGCAGCTTGAACCACATGAATGGGAGGGCTATTCAGCGAGGGGTCAAGCAAGTTGCTGCTGTAACATTTGGATGATGAAGAATGAGGAGATTTTTCCATTAAAATAGTTTAATGTTTTTTAGCTGCGATTCCTTCATGCGCTCACTTTTAAATAATGAAAGAAAACTAGTTTCATCTTGGAATTCACAGGTCTGGTGATTGAAGAATTCATCCTTGATTCATCATACATCTTTATGAGGGTCTCAAAATAACGTTGATATCAAGATCTAATTCACAATTTTCCGCATAAATTTGTTCCCTAAATTTGCTACAATCATTTCCAAAATAAGAATTCACAACAGTACGACCCTGTGGGCCTCGGAGGCTTACTCAGATAAATGGGTGAACACGAATATAGCCTGGGGCAATGCGTGTCCGCCTCTAGCCATGACCCCAAAGAGACCACAGAAAAATATCCCCAGAGGGCAAATTATATCTGCATGTAACATTCACATGGAAAATGAAAGTCAAAGATCTTCCATCACAATAATACCAGATATATCAAAATAAGGCTCACAGTAGTCGAATGTGAGAAATTACCATCAGTCATCTGTTTCTTTGTCTTTTGTGATGGAGACATCGCTTTTATGGGGTGAAAGGCCTATTTGTGTTGGAGTGCGTGCAGTAAACTGACTGAGTGGGTGCCAACTGTAAACTAGTACATTTTCAACATTTCACGGCTAAAATAATGAAAACATACAGTTACACAAAAAGGATGTTTAGCTGGTGTAATAAAACACTTTCAAATTCACTCATACACCAGCTATAGGTGTGTTCTTTTGTTACAGTGCTCAGTACTTTTTCAACCTCTATCATATTTCTATGAAATAAGTAAATAATAAATATGTGTAAAATTCCCCATACTAATGTGAAGACTCATCCTTAGAGCCTGATCACTGGTCTAGCCGTCTTCTTTTCCCCTTTCTCTGTCTCCCTCTGTCTGTACCCATCGTCTGTCTTCCTCTTCTTTTCTATCCACATCCCTTTTCTCTCTCTCTCACACACACACACCCAGGGAACTACTGGCGCTGGTAGCTTCACAGCTTCTCATTAGAGCGAGGGAGTAACGGGAGCAAATGTCTGCTCTTTAGATGACACTGTGCGGCGCGACCCTGTCACTCTAGGGACGCTGTGGAAGTGCGGCGAAGGAACCGAAAACTGTCGTGTGTGAGACTTAGAGGAAGTGGAGTGTGCAGACTTGAGTGTGCAAGTATATTGCAGATATCTCCAATGTTGGTGTGTTTTCAGGCCCACGCATGAACGTGGACATTTGTGCATATGAATAAAGGTGTGCGCATGTGCCTACTTGTGCCTTGGACTGTGTGTGTGTGTGTGTGTGTGTGTGTGTGTGTGGTGGTGGTGGGGGGGCACATCTCAGTTCCATCCCTTAGGCAAAGAAGCTCTTCCAGAGTGTTTTCACAAAACAATCTATTTCTCGCTCAGGTTGTAACTCTCCCCCAAAAAGTGTTGTTTTCTGCTGCTAAAAATTGCCAGGGTGTAGTACACGCTTGAATCATGGCACACGCTGACAAGGCAGCAGTTGTGAGTGAGTAGAACTGTGTTAATGGCAAGCTGTGTGGCACTTTAGACGCCTGTACATGCTCCACACATGGGTAGAGTTTGATATTAGCCGTAGGTCGGCAGCCAGTATTCAACAGCCAGAGGTCATATCACTTTTAATCCATTTTAAAGAACAATGCAATTTGAATTGAAAACAAATAAGGAGTTCTGAAATTGGAATAAAAATGGAGTAAAAATGTAAGGATGTACTGTGGACTTTGTGACGGAAAGGCCCGCACCTTATTCTCATCTGCCAATGGACAGCAACACAAGTAATGCTAGTTACTCAAGGAGGATGAGTAGATGTTCAGAGAGAAAGAGAGAAAAAAGGGGGATGGAGACTGAAATAGACAGACTGACATAGAAAGGGGGAGAGGGGTGGGTGGGGGACAGAGAGCCTGAGGGAGGATGGGGAAGGAGGGGGAAGGAGGGAGAAGAGGAGGGCTACCTGCTGCGAAACTTCAAAGTCCAAGCTGTCACCTACATTATTTGACCTTTCACCCCTTACAAACCCCATCATCATATTATTGTCCCAGTGTGTTCGATGTCTGAACCAGTTTCTGGCAAAAGCGGGTGTGGAAATGTGCTTCTAAGGAAAAGGAAATTGTACCAAAGAAGAAAACTAGAGGACAGGAAGAGGACAGCTTTTGGGATCTGAAGGCGTGCGTCGTCCCTCTATAGATTTACATTTCTTTATCTCTTTCTCTCTCTTTCTCAGTCCGGGCTTTTCTTTTGCTCTATTTTCTCTCCCTCTCTCAATCTCCTTCTATCTATCTTCTAGTGACGGTGGTAAAGAGAAGATGCCTTAAAATGATTAGAGTTAAATAAACGGTGGTGGGGCCTCAGGGCCTGGAGGCAGAGCTGATGTGAAATCAGATGCTATCAGCCAGGTTAAGCCTGGCTCACCTGGCTCTGCAACAACAAGATGAATAACTGCCACGCACGCTGCTAAATTATCAGGATTTACATACATTTCTTTTTTTAAACCGGGACAGAGACTGGCAACACGGAAAGTGTGAGAAAAATGCGGGGAAGCAGCGCGGAGTCCAACTTCTCCCACCGAAACAAAAAGAAAAACAGCCAGTGAGGAGTGTGTTTGCTTAGATTCCCACCTTGCACCTTCACACACACACACACACACACACACACACACACACAAACACACACACAGAAAATACACGGCCGGTGCTCATCTGACCAAGTATGCGGACAGATTACCATAATTGAAAACATTACATTACATTACATTACATGTCATTTAGCTGACGCTTTTATCCAAAGCGACTTACAATAAGTGCATTAAACCATGAGTCCAAACTCAGAACAACAAGAATCAAGCAAGTACAATTTCTTCAATAGAACAATCAACCTGTCTCAAGCTCAGTTTGACGTAGAGATATTTAGAGATTGCCGGAGCAACTGAGGCCACACAAGCCGACATGCTGCAGAGCCATTTATACGTCGAGGTACATTAGGAGACAGCAAAGGCAACTGAAGCGTTCTCATGTCAACTGCGGGCAAGTGAATTTGGATGATGGTAGACTGGAAAAAAGCAATAGATTCATACAAAGGATAAACACATTCCAAACCACTCGTGGTCCAAAACAGTTACAAACAAACACACGCACACACACACACACACACACACACACACACACAGACACACACACTTGGACAGCTTTGAAATCCGTCACCAAACCACAAGAGTTGTTCTGTCTACGCTTCTGTTTAATCTCACTTTTTGTAAGAAGCTAATCACTGGTGATGTCTGACGTCATGCCTGGGTTTGCATGTGTGTGTGTGTGTGTGTGTGTGTGTGTGTGTGTGTGTATCTTCGTGCGCGTTGTGTGTCTATCTGAGGCCATGCCTGGATGGCTATCTATCTTTTTGTGTTACGGTGCCTCAGGGGAGATACTGAAATCTGATAAGCCAAGCAGGAGCGTAAATACCTGGCTACTTTAACATCACTGCAAGGAGGACACACCTTGTCGTGTTTGTGGTGTGTGTGTGTGTGTGTGTGTGTGTGTGTGTGAGAGCACATCAGAGATTTGACTTGATCCTGTAACTATCGTCTTTTGTTCTGCGGTTCATACTCATCAGCGACCCCACAACAGCACACCTGCAACGAGCAGCGTGTGAGCAGGATCCGTCTGCTACATATCAATGATGCTTCTTATTACACTGCAACTATGTTCTCAGTGTCACCAACCGACAGTCCCGTCTGTTTAAATTCTCCGTTTTACACTTTGCAAAGCACAGACAGAGCAAAAGCTCAGGATGTGTATTGGTGACTGTGGGTCAGTGGTTAGCAGGTCTGTCTTTCAATCAGCGGGTTGGCAGTTCAATCCCCGCCCGCCCTAGTCGATATGTCTTTGAGCAAGACACTTAACCCTGCGTTGTTCCCTGTAGCTGTGTCTACAGTGTATGAATGGAACATGATTGTAAGTCGCTTTGGATAAAAGCGTCAGCTAAATGACATGTAATGTAATGGAGCTTCACCGAGCTCGATGTCTGTGGTGTTGCACGTATAGGTGGGTGGCGAGAAATGCTCATCCTTTCTTTTTAACAACTCGGCCTCTGTGAAGACACCTCCCCTCCAAACTGCTCCAGCTTGATCTGTTCTGTGGTGGATAGGACATGACTGGTTATACTGGGCAGCTCTTAGGTGGGAGTCAGAGCGCAATTTTTCAACAGGCTATTGCTGTGAATGAAATACATTTTAAAAAAAAGCTTATACAAACAAACTTTAGTTATTGCTGACTGGTATTTCACTCTCTTTTATAGATATGTTTGAAAAATGCAGGCTGTTTGTGGAGTCCTCCAAGAGCACTTAGAGCGTACGTCTAGGTGTGTGAATGAAGGTGTGTGTGTGTGTGTTTGATTGCGTGTCCGGGAAGTAAAATCCAGTGCCTTTTGTTTATCCCCTGATAAGTGTCTAAATCCAGGGGAGCAGGCTCGGGCAGGCTCTTAAGACGGGAGACCTTTCTCACTCAATCATCATTGGCCGCTTTGATGTGTGACCCCTGCTCCTCATGCTGGAGGAGGAGAAATTAAGCGCTCGCTGAGTTCAGAGAGTGTGTCACATTGAAGTGAACAGCATCCACTCAGTTATTATATACACTCACGTACATACAAACGCGTACTTGTACTATCCCATAGACGCGTGAGCAAGAAATCACACACACACACACACACTCTGCCTGCTATATTCTTGACGGCATCCCGTTGCTTTTTTAAAATATCTTCAGTCAGGTGGTTTATCTTGGCAGCTCATTCTTTTAAAATCATGAACATGAGCCAGATGAGGGCAATTAGACATGTCGTGTAACTGGTCAAATCACCTTAAATGAAAGAAAAGTCTTGCTTTTAATAAACAAAGATGACGAACAAAAACCTTGACTGAAATGTGCTGCGGTTGCCCCTTTGACTCTTTGTCCTTTAGAATCAATTCTACCTGAGTGTCTTATTGGCTCTCTCCAATCCAGTCTTACCTGGTTCTCTGACCCCTCGAAGGTCAAAAAGTCAGAGGACTGCTGCACGAAAAAGAACAGGAATTATCCTCTGAACCCTCTGCAAGACTCTTTCAAAGCGGCAGTCATCAGTGTCTATCCAACAGCTAAATACTTCCATTCTTCTCTAAGATGTGCAGACGCAGATTGGGTTCGGAGACATTAAGTTAGTGCTGAGGAGGGGGATCTGCGTTTCTTTCTTTACCTGGCTAAGGTAGATGGGTCCAGAGTATTACTGCGGCACTTGAGCGTGCGATGATGCTGATCCACTCAGAATGTGAACCCGTGACCCCGACCTGCACCTCTCACACCCAAAAGCAGCATCCTCCCTTTTCGAGCCTATCCCATGACACATTCATGCGCTAAAGCCTACGCTATAATCTACCTTGGCGCGGCCTGAGACAACAACTATGTCTAAAAGCGTTTTTGTGCCGAGCCGCCCTCCATCTCCAGCCATCAACTTTGTCATTTTCTTTTTGCCGTTGACGGCTTTAAAAAAAAAAAAAAAAAGGGCCTTCCTAATCACACCGCCCACCCCCACCTCACCCGCTCTGGACCGAAATCATGTGCGTGCCAAGTGTGCCTCTCTTTGCCGTTGCAAGCTGTGTCTTTGTATCAGCATTACTGAGGATTTAGGAAAGAAGTCGGGGATGCCAGCGCACTTGATCTGTTACGGAAACACATGTGGATAGTCCATGTGGCAAAGAGACACCGCTGACTTTTGTTTACATCTCTGGCGATGCCGTGAGGAACAATGAGGATCTATTAAAACCACATTGTCGATATATGCGAATGTCTGGCATGAATCTGGGGAGGATATTTTCAATACTTACTCTGTGCTTGCTTTTTACCCCGCATCTTTTTTTTTTTTAATGATTCCCATGTCTGGCCCCACATAAAGCACTGGAACTACTTTTCTGTTGAAAACATTAACTGCACAGTACTATTTAAGGGCATTTAGTGGTTTGTGGCAACTGACTCTAAATTGCAAAAACATTTGCACGGCAATACTCCCTCGCCTCAGAAAGTAGTTTCTAGATCAGGGTTTTATTGTGTTTGTTGATGACTGCCGTCTTTTTATGTGTTTTGCTCCGTTGCTTCACTCCCTGCCCATTTTGGAGGAAAAAAAACAAAGGGAGGGGGAGAAAAAAAACATTCCACTTGTTAATTCGCTGATCTCACCAGCAATCGATTGAGATGTGTTTGTCACTGTTACGGCGGATTGAATGGCCCGAAAAAAGAACACAGAGGCAGTAAAAGCAAGGAGAGTTTAATCTGAAGTTGTGAATGACAATATTGATTTGCCTTTCCTTTTTTGACAGGACAGGAAAGTGACTGAGAATCAAAAGTAATGGGGATTGCAACTGTCACAGCATGCTGTTTATCTGCTTTCTCCTCTGCTTTTTCTCCTGTGTGTGATACATTTTCGATAGCACATTTACTCCTGTCGAGAGGAGGGAGTGCATGTGAAGGAAGACCTGGAAACTGTTCGATATCATGCGTCACATGTGGACTTTTGTGTGTACAAGAGAGATACCAAATGGGCTTTTTTTGTTTTTGTACATCCGAAGTAACAGTGTAATAATTCAGATATAAGATAGCATCTACTAAATATCCACTGTACATTTCCGGGCTTGTCTTACTTTAGATTTAGTGCAAACGCATCACAATGATCAATAACAATAAAATGTCCCCCAAGTCTACGTTAACAGGCATTATCTTTAATTCGAAAGCACACAGAGCTCAGTGCAGCCGGCACCAGAAGGAAGCTCATCGCTGTGAGTGAGCGTGGAGGTATTTGCCTTTAGAGGGCCTTGTGGACACATTAAGGCCTATTTACATGTCCATAACGCCAACAGAGAACCCCATCTCTGCACTTAGGCTCAGTGGAGCTGTAGTTTTAAATATTGCAGGGAAGCAGAGCATTGAACGCTGCCTGACTCTTTTACAGAAGTAATGAGTCCCCACAAAAGCTTGTTTTGGATGATTTAAAACACTATATTAACTGTCGGCATGAGCTTTCTTCTTAACTCTACTCTTGAGAGGACTTATTGCCCCGGATAGTGGGAACTTAGTAAATGTATATTTACTGCAATTGGCCTTTTGAAAATGGAAAATTCGCAAAATGTTCAGACTAACCTGTGATGTGCTTAATTGACCTCAGTGTGGAATCTCTATCTCTTGTTTGCACAATTATGCAAAGTGCTGGCCTTTCTTGACCATTCGCTGAGCCCCTCCCCTGTCGCTTTTTAGAAAAATGTTACCTTTTTCTTCCCCTTTTGTCCCGGCCACCACAATTAAGGGCCACGGCTCTGAATAACAAAACAGGGGCCCCTCCTTGCAAGGTAGCCTTAGGTTGTGTTTACACTCCAGGAAATCAAAGGCATTGCTGAACTTTTCCAAGCCCCTCCTGCTCAGGTAGTAATCCCAAAGAATAATCTCTTTAAAAACTGTAAAACCCATTAGAGCGACACCATCTAAAGCCTCACAGAAAGAGAGCGAGAGGGTAAGAAAGTGAACCTTGTGGGCCTCTACATTGTGACAGGCGCTTATCAACGTGGCGGGGGAAGAGGAAAGATTGCATGTTTACACTCAAAATTTCCTGGGACATTTTAGCAATAATTGGGTAGATGGATGGTTGCTTCTTGAGCAAACATGCTATAGGTGGTTTAAACAACATAATGTGTGTTTAAAGAAGAGATGTAATGGTGTTAATGTGGCCTAACTGACACTAAAACAACAGCCAAGCCAGTAAAACAAACAAACCTCTTTAGCTGCCCTGCCTTGAGGGGGGTTCAAAAACATAATTCACATTCAAATAAATATTGGAAAACGTTTGCCACCAACCAGCCCATGCAGTTTGGCCTAAAGTAACTGCGAGAGTTAATTAAATATAATCTTATTTGTTAAGTGTTTATCTTTGTTATCTTCATCACTCTTTTAAACAGTTTTCTCTCCTTCTGCTATTATCTCCCTGTTCCTCCACTCCTCCTAACTGGCACATACCCAACCTCACCTTTACCACACATTCCCTCACACACACACACACACGGACACACACACACGGACACACACACTGCCAAACACAGTCACACACACACACACACACACACACAGACACTGTCCAATCATCCACTCCACATGCAGCGAGCAACTTTCTAAAAGCCATAAATCCTGGGGTGAAGAAATATTCCATTTCTACGGCCCCTTGCTGTGTATAGTCCCCTGGCCCGGGCTCTGCCATGCCATATCACAATCAATTCCATAAGCTAAACCGGGGTGTAAGGTGGCGTATGAAGGTCAGACAACCCACTTTGACTGCCATCTGAGCGTGAAGCACTTACCGTAACACCATGTCCAAGCTAGCTGCCAAGCAAAACCTTAATATACCACCTTCCAGCACCATAACTCTCTCTATAGCGTTCACCCAGCACCGGCCAGATACTGAAAGAAGATACTCTGTGCATTTACAGTATGTACTGATTTTCATTTTGTGCATTATTAAATTTGACCTTTTTAATGCCAAACAATTACAGGATCCAGCATAATTGTATTCGCATCAGGGTGAAAGCGCCTTCCACCGCAGCAGATTTTAGGTGGGTTAGCAGCTGCTTTAGGCAGGGTGACCCACCCCATTTATTCAATCGTAAGGGAAACTCTGGGATACATTATTGCCTTTAGATGAGGAATTAATTTACAAAAGACATTGTTGAATAATAAATGACTGGATAAAATGTGGTGAGAAAATTACATGTCATGGCTGGTTTTCAAACTTGTTCAGCTCAAGAGGGAAAACTCAACAGGTCAGAAGTGTGACATTTAAAGTGAAAGGTCACTATTAGACTAATGCATATGCTTTTTTATTTTATCCGTTTATATTATCCCTCCTTGTTTTTGCCGTCCGTTGCCACGTCCCCTTTGACCCTCATCCTCTCGGCCTACCTGTCGGCTTCCATTTCCCACCGTGTCCCAGCCCTGCAAAGCACAACCGCATGTGATGGAGGGAAGCACTGTTTACCTCCATGTTCTTGATTAAACACGGCCACAGAGAAAGAGAGTATTTTATTTAATGAGCGTGACGAATGCAAAGGTGTTCTCGTAAATCATCACATGGTTTACAAACTCAATAAGTAAGGGCTTCCTGCCTCAGCCAGCTAGGCCAGCGTGCACCTAAATTATTAACGAAGCTGGGGGCCCCCAGAGGCACAACTTTGATGATGTTATAAACAGGAGAGAGGACAAGGTGCCTTCTCAGCAAAAGATTATAGGACCTAACGACCCCCCCCCCCCCCCCCCCCCCCCCGCCCCCCGAATCCCCGCCCCCCGCACACTCACTCCTTATTACCTACCTCCAATGGTGAGCGCGAGAGATAGAGATGGTGTGGGAGGCGGGAGAAGCATCTAAATAAACTTGACACATTCGTTTCCTGCATATTTCCTCCCAATTGACACTGTACAGTACGCCGGAATAATAAAAATTGCACCCGCGTTATTATTTTTGGAACAGTTCTCTTTATATTTATAAATCATTAATACGTTAATGATACGTGTGAGGATGTAGATTCAGGTCTAGCAACCAGGATGATCACACCAAGTTCCTCTGACAGGATTGAACCCCCCACCTCATAGGATATATTTGTCTCTGGGCAATACTCCATTTTTAAATCAGTCCATCAAGCCTTGATGATGCAGCTTTTCTTTCTGGGTTAAATGCTGGAAGAGGATTGGGAGAGGAGAAGGTGTAGATAGAGAGGAGAAAAGCGTTGGTCAGGAAATACGCTGACCAAGTTGAGGGAATGAAATAATGTGAGACAAGCTGGCAGACTTTACTGCAGATGAGAGACAGTGATATACTGTACATAGACAGAGAGCTCGGAAGTAAAACAAAAAAAAAGGTAAGCAATAAAAGAAAAAGAAAGACAAATGGGGAATCTAAATATACTCATTAAAAGCACTTGATGCACGACGTTGATGTCCAATATTGTCCAGAAATCCCATCCAGCAAGCACAAGGACAGACATGTGTGTGAAATGATGAAATCATCTGCATCAATTAATTTATTGTATTATCCTCCCAAATAAGGCCTGCCATCCTTTTCGGCCTGGTTGGACCGCGCCAATGTTAGTAAACTCCCCCTAAAAAAGAAAAACCAGCAGTGAAGTCTCTGGCGAGAACGAGACAAGAAAGTATGATTTCCCGAGTGAAAATATGCTCCAAATTAAGAACCAAAAAGAGGTCTCCGGTGTCTTCGCTCTAAATCTGATAGCAAGTCAGATGAATTTATCATTAAGCAGATAATAACTGCAGCAATACGAGTGTTGGCCGTAATAAAGTCCTACATAGTGCTCATGTTTGTGTAAAGGTCTATTTTTGTGTCGTAGTCGAGAGAGAGAGAGAGAGAGAGAGAGAGAGAGAAAGATACATTTAACATCATTACAGCTTGTTGGTAAAGATAGTTTAGATACACTTACCTCATGGCCCATGATCGAGTTGCACTAAATCCCATTAGTTTATCTCCTCAACTCTATCTCTAAATGTATAATAACGTTAATGAAGGAAAGTGAGGAAATCAAGGTCAGCTTATTACATATCTCTATTCAGAACAAATGTACGTTGCATGCGGTTGTAGAAATAACCGGCTGAGATAGATGATTCAGATTCAAAGTAAATCACAGCACTTGATGACATAATAATCTGACACTAAACATTGTTGATTCATGAGCGTAAAAGGATCCAAAGGGTGGAATTTACCTTGAAGGCAGCAAAGCATCAATCACACTGAAACAGACTCAGGTTTCATTGTGTGTTTCCACTTCAAACCTGTGCAGAAGTGCTTAATATAAAAACACTTTTAAATCAAATCTGGAGCACCCCGAAAAAATAGGGTTGTTTTTCAGTGGAAATAAACTGCAAATAAATCAACAGATGCGTTTGATAATGACAGTGACTCATATTTTTACTCTCTGCTCTTACTGCTGTGTCTCTCTTTCCCATGCAGGCCCTCAAACTGGTTGGTGTTGGGATAGCAACAAGTGAGCACAGAAGCACAACATGCGTGCAGCAGCCGAAGAAAGGCAACAAACACGAGATTGCGTGTGTCTAAATGACACCGACGCATGAAACAGAATTTGTTTATTTGGACTCTCTCCCCCGTGGGACATTTCAAGTCGAGCTCAAACACCGCTGCCATTTACTCCTTTGCATCCTCCATCTGTGGGGCGGCAGTCGTCGCTCGACACAGAGCCATCTGTGAGGGGGGATTCAACCATGCACCGAGCCCTGGAAAACGCACAGAGCGTGCTTTCATACGTTTCCCACCACAGTCAAGCAGAAAATTGTGAAAAATCGTGTCAAAGATGGGGGGGAGCTTCCCAACCTCTGCTCTTGAACTGTGGCCGAGTAGGGGAGGCAGCGTCGGGGAGTCATGGTTATACACGCGGCCGCATCGCTCTGGAACGCCAAAAAAACACAGACGCCCCCGGGGGGTTTGATGGCATACGCAAGCCTCTGTCTCGCTGTCCTCCCCTCTCCTTTCTTCTTGAAAATAAGCGTGGTTCTTGCATAATGGCATCAGATCAGATGACTGTCGGTGAAGTAAACATCTCCCTTCGCTCTGGTACTATTTATTGGGACTTCGTGCTTTCTCACTCTTCAGAACTGCATTAACTCCATCCCCTCCATGCCCTCCTGTGGTTATGCGCTTGAATCCGGATTGAACAATTCTGCTCTCTGTGTGCATGTTTGCAAATTAATTTGTGTTTTCACATCCGGAGTGTCCGCGTGCCTTTTTTAGGAAGAGGCTCCGGCTCCACCTCACATAATAGAATCCTATACATTCATCATTCGTGGCCATAATGAGCATTTGTGAATGACAGATCATTAGATATTTTGAGAAAGACGGAGGGATTGGAGCCCAGGGGGGTTGAGCGCTCAACAGCACCGTTGTCCTAGATTAACACTGGGTTTCGGGGTGCACGTTACAGAACTTATGGTTGACCCCGAGACGTGTATCCTCAACTCAAGACACACAATCCCACCACAATAAGTCATCTGTTGGATCCCCAAATTAGGCTGATGACACAGATGCCAAAGAATGCATACTGAGAGGGAAGTGATGTCACCGCTGCCTACTAAAACTGTATCTGTTCAAATCAAATTAGATCTGCGGCGCCCTGGCACATCAAATTACCCAGAATACCACCAAAGTCGCTGCCATGATTTGACATCTGCAGGAATAAATGGAGCGCTAACAAAGTCTCTTACACGGAGAGCGAGTCGGGCAACTAGACTTCCTGTCCAAAACGGAGCGGCAGACGGTTTCCTTCATCATTGTCTGAGCAACTGCACATGCCATGGATATGATGATATCGCTTTGAAAAACAGAATGAGACGAAAAATGTCGGGGGTGTTTCCTCGTCTGTCGATGTCATTTCACTCTAAATTAGTGGAATTGAACTACAGCTTTTTCATAATGACAAGATGGATTTATATCATTCTTACGTATTACCCAAAGCCTTTAAAAGCAACAGCTTGAACATTGAAATTTATTGAACGAACCAATATCTCATGTTGTGCTACAAAAAGTCAAATCCCTTCCTCAATCATCTGTAGCTCAATGCATTGATCAGATGTCATTGCTGTTGACTTGACTTCCCAGCACAGTGTGTACCTGGACAGGGGTGGCTGGGGTGGTGGTGGTGGGCGGGGGGGGGGGGGGGGGGGGGGGGGGGGTCTAATTAGCTTGCCATCCAGGAGAAAGTTAATATTTCTCAAGTTGAAGTGAAGCTTATTAGTTTCCTGGACAGGTTGTAATGGATAACCCGGCGTGCTTGTGAGGCCAGCATACACAAACACACGATAACACACACACACACACACACACACGTCCACTCCCCGGGAGGCCGACAGTCAGACAGACAGTGACACACAAATCTATCCCCATTCCCCACGTGAACAGAGCCGGCCGGCTGGCTGAGCAGCTGCCTGATCAATAGTCATCAGTGACCTCGTCCACGTGGTTCGCCACTTAAACCAAAACTGTAAGACACAAACTCAGCAAACACTCCGTGAATGTGTGTCACAATACATATAGTCATGCATATACACGTTTCTAAATCTAAAGTTGCGTGTGTGCCTCGTCATGCATAAATCTAATGAAATCAAATGTGTGGGCTTGCAAAAAGTATTGCCAAATATGCATTTTTAAAGGAAAACTAAAAGGGTGTCAAAATACAGTAATCAATCGTTTTCTTGGGTCACTGATCAATTGTGACATACGACAATCCAAATCTAATTATTCATGTTTCACAGTTATTGCATGGACAGTCAGGCCAACTGCATGTACGACACCAACTGCTCAGTCAGCCAGAGATTCCATATGATCTACTTCACATTGAGACTGTTGGATCTGTTGAGGCAATCCTAAATGTAAAGGCTGTTTTTTAATCCAGACTCAGGTCAATGCTTGTTCTTCCCATGATCGTGTGCCTCTATACCATGCCTTTGTAAGAAAGTAGAAATTAATTAAGTATTAAGAAATGAATACTCACAATTTCATTTCAAAATCAAACACGTATGTATGGATGATCGAAAGCCACACGCCGCTGGGACCCAGGGTGCTAGCAGTGCCACCACCACAACAACAACAACAACAAACAAATGTTCGCTGATAAATAAAACATATTCAATCAAAGCATGAATGCTAATGAAACGAGAACCTGCAATCGCATGAGCTGAGAGTGTGAGCTCTGGCACACGCAAAGTGTGAGAGAGAGGTGTTAATTGCTGTGCTAATTAGGTCCTGATTGCATTGCTCTTGTTTTGCACTTGCAGGTGATTAAAATTTCAACAGAGCACATTATTTGGCACCGTTAACAGGTGCCAAGCTCAGCACACAACACAAACACAGAAACACACAGTCGCACAAATACATAAACACACACGCGGTCACACACATTGCTGCTGCACTGATACAGTCACGAGCACGCGCACGTGCACGCTCGTAGACATAAATAGTGCTGTAAAGGGTCATTAGTTCTGTTCCTTGTTTCTCTAAGCTGCTAACTCCAAACCGCTAAATATGTATTTATTTTGTTGAGAATCAGACACATTTATAACAGACATGGATTTTAACTGAGCACATGCAGGAAATGCTACACAAGATCCCTTTCTGGGCACAATTACTGTTATGATAATAGTTATGTTGGTTCATTTATAGCATTTGGTTCTTTGTAACTGACCATACGGTTCACATTTCATTTGTGTCCCACATCTCTGCTGATGACCCTCTGCCACGCCCTCCTCCAATACCTGCAGGGAAAGCAGCCGCCAAAACAAAGTGACAGGCAGACAGGGCGGAGAGGGTCGCCACCATGAAATGTATCCACATTGTAGAGGTGACCAGTCATATTTGCGTAGTTTATTGCACCTATTTTCTACACAATGTCTAATTCCTCTTCAGTGAAATGTGTCGACAACCTTCCGCGGGTTCGGAGAAAAAGATGGCGTTTGTCTTTTCCACAAAATGATCATTGTCCATTGTAGTTATATATTCCAGTTACTGTTGTGCTTAAGTGCTACATATTCCCATGCACATTTCAATGTAATCAAATGACCACAAACCAATTTACACTGCAGGGTTAACCTACGGCCTTCGAAGCCCTGAAGAATAATACAAAAAATAAAGAAAAAAACATTCCAACATGATTATATTGCACGTTAGGAGACGGGGATGTAGTGTTCGCTGTCACCACGGTGGGTAGCAGGAGGTAGTCGATCAGCGACTGGCTGGCTGGTTGACAAGTATTGGGAGGAACTGCTGTTGGGACTACTGTTAGTGAAATGACAGCGAGCGGAGAGCGTGTGATGTGTTCTGTTCCACAACAGTTGAGCGGCTGTCCCCATTGAGGCAGCGGTGTGAGTGTGTGTGTGTGTGTGTGTGTGTGTGTGTGTGTGTGTCCCTATATTGACGCAGGGCCTGGGAAAATCTGCATCTGTTACTTGAATGGGATTGCAGGGAGATCTGAGCTGTCAGATTGACAGGCTAGCGTCTCCCCTTTCTCTATGCTGCGTCATCTATCTATCTATCTATCTATCTATCTATCTATCTATCTATCTATCTATCTATCTATCTATCTATCTATCTATCTACCTATCTATCTATCTATCTATCTATCTATCTATCTATCTATCTACCTATCTATCTATCTATCTATCTATCTATCTATCTATCTATCTATCTATCTATCTATCTATCTATCTACCTATCTATCTATCTATCTATCTATCTATCTATCTATCTATCTATCTATCTATCTATCTATCTATCTATCTATCTATCTATCTATCTATCTATCTATCTATCTATCTATCTATCTATCTATCTATCTATCTATCTACCTACCTACCTACCTACCTATCTATCTATCTATCTATCTATCTATCTATCTATCTATCTATCTATCTATCTATCTATCTATCTATCTATCTATCTATCTATCTATCTATCTATCTATCTATCTATCTATCTATCTACCTATCTATCTATCTATCTACCTACACAGACATGAAGGCAGCAGTGTGAGCGGATAGACAGACGAGCTGCAAGGCAGACAGACAGACAACGTGACTTAATGAATGACATTTGTTTGTTTAAGAGGACTTGGCCTAAAGCAGCGACCTTCATCACTGGTGACAGAAGAGTTACTCACACATGAAACCTACCAGGAGGCACAACTCCCTGAACTTCAGAGGCATTTTGTTTTAGTCATCATATGCCAGTGTACGTAACGTCCTCCATAACTCAACCCTTAAGAGTGAAACTACGCTACGGAGAAACTTCAATAGAAAATCTCTGTAGCCTCAGAGGCGGCGTGATTCTTGCCATTATGAATATTGATTATGATACAATCCATTACATTAGACAAACGTTTAATACCGACATTTGTGGAGCTGGAGCAAGGACATGAAATGTATGGCGCTGAGAGTATTACAATAAATTTACCAATTTACTAATCAGTCCTAATTACTGAATGTGAAGCCTTTTATTGGGGAATCAATGAAGAAGACAGCGCTGAGTATATGGAATTCACTCAGTCACGCAACTGCATTATGCAGAGTAATGTGAACGGATTGATCTCCTTTCCTTTTGTAGCGATACATCTTTGACTGTGAGTTATAGTAGATATTTTGGTCATGTAAATGCATTTGGTATATTACTGTAACAGACAAATGAATGAGTTTTTTTTGTTTTCTTTATGTAACAGTAATGTAATGTGATGACTCAGGCCACACATGCATCATTAGCTTGAGGCTAGCAATTTCCTATTGCTTTTGAAAAGCAATTTTAGTAAAAGTAACAACACTGAGCACTGCTAATGAACAAATGAACATCCTTCACTTTACAGTAAAATATCAAGTTAAAGTAACCTAGTATTGTGTCGACACATACAACAAAAAGGTTGATGTAGTCTGAATGAATACTGGTCAATTCTTGAGTGTTACAAATACTGGATATTCTGAAACATGTTGAATATGAAAATTATTGTTTGAAGCATGGATTACTTCAGGTTCATGGTAAGCGAATGACAGTTTATGCCACCAAGTCATGGCATACATCTAGTTATAGTGGCGCAAAAAGGCTCCTATATCTTATTGTAAAATATGGAACCCCCAAGTGTCTCTCTCTTTCCCCCTCCCTCCCTCACACACACACACACACACACACACACACACACACACACACACACACACACTGCCCGAGGTCCTAACCAGCTGCCTTGTCTTCCAGAGGGGCCACAGTACGGGACCAGGACACCTGTCATTCTCCCACGACTGAGAGAGGCAGACGGCAACAAACACTGTTGTGTTTCATGCCAATAAAGAACGGAACGACCAGAACTGAACTGTGCACATGTGCACACATGCAGTTAAAACAAACTAGTCTTGCTTTAGGGATGTGATGCCATGTATGTAGGCTACAGCAGTAGCATTCATGCTACTTATTGAGGGTTTTCTTTCAGCTCACTCTCAGTTGCCTAAATGTTAAATGAAACCAAAGAGCCACTTTGAAATGTCGCTGAAACCAAACTCTTTTGTTGCAGATATCAAACCAAGCCAAGTGCAACCAGGCAATTTCTAAAGCTGACAACAGTCAAAAAATCACATTATGAAATGTGGTTGGAAGTAGCTGAATTAGCATTCCAAAAGTATGTTGATTTAGCATGCACTTGAGAGATATACAGATAGATACTGTATGTATTTTACTTATAGATGGCCAAAATGCAAAACCTCCTATCTGCACAATGATCCAAGAAAAGTGGGGGGAACCTCCTATCTGCACTTTTCTTTGGTAATTTTTATTTGGTATTAGGTATCCTTAACAAATAGCATCCTACCCACTATTAGAAGTATTATTTCTGGTAGCCAAGCAACACATGGGCAGATAAAATAAAGTTTTGCCACCAAATGAAACGATGTGAAAAGATTCTGTTTCTGAATGATCATAATAATAATAATAATAATAATAATAAATTATATTTGTATTGCACTTTATATTTAGCAATCTCAAAGTGCTACAGAGCAGAAAGTTAAAACAAGAACATTTTAAGATAAATTTAAAATAAATTTAAAAGCAGAGCCTATAGAGGATATTTCAGCAGTAAGCTTTCTTAAAAAGGTGAGTTTTCAGGTCACGTCTAAAAGCCTCTGCAGTCTGTGGGGCCCTCAGATGGTCGGGGAGGGTGTTCCACAGCCTCGGAGCTGCAGAGGAAAAGGCCCGTTCGCCCATAGTGCGGAGCTTGGTTCTGGGGACTCGGAGGGTGTTTTTGGTTGCAGAACGGAGGGTGAATGAGGAGGTCTGGAAGATGAGTAGTTATTTTAGGTATTGGGGGGCATGTCCGTGAATGCACTGATGAGTGAGGAGGGAGAGCTTATACTCAATTCTAAATGGGATGGGGAGCCAGTGTAATGATTTCAGAACGGGGGTGATGTGGTCGTATTTGCGGACTCTTAACAGGATCCTGGCAGCGCTGTTTTGAATACGTTGCAGTCTCTGGATGTTCCCGTTAGAAATTCCGATGAGGAGAGCATTGCAGTAATCCAGTCTGGACGAGACAAAGGCGTGGACAAGCTTCTCTGCATCTGTCAGGGTGAGTGTTGGACGGAGTTTGGCGATGTTCCTGAGGTGATAGAAAGCTGTCTTGCAGAGGTGTTTTCATTATATGCCTGTTTTGCTTGTGTTGCTCAAAGAAATGAAAGAAGCTGTAGGAAATAGTTGCCTTATTTTTGCCCAAGAAACCTTTAACTGCTGATAGAGATCAATGGCGCTGGTGATGATATAAATTCTGAACTGCCAGTTCGTATTGATCTGGCTCCAATGCTTTTGGCTCTCAGGATGGCTGATGAAGAAAGCAAAGAACCTCAGCGGAAAAAAATAAATATAAATATTGTATGCCGACATATCTGTAGTTTTGATAAAGAACTCTCCACGTCCAATTTAGATGCTCCAGAGGTGTGTGACCCTTTCTAAAGAAATAAATGATAAGCTAGTTTGTTTCAAAGATGTTAACTTTAGCTGCGTGTTCAGGATTTACGTGAATAAGGAATCTGTGCATTGAAAATTGTTAAAAGCTCCTGCTGATTATATATGTGTTATTCCAGAGGGAGGGGGCACGATGGGAAGACACAAACAAACACAGTACTTTCGTCCAGCAGACCTCTGTTCGTGTCCTGTGCCAAACTAAAAGTAAGCGGCGACATTTCGTCACGTAAACCGCTCGTCGCGGACTGGCTTGTCACTCACTAGTCACTTGAGTCGTTTGTCAAGATAACGAAGCTCTTTTAAGTGCTTTTGTTGCCAAAACCCAACTGGCTGTGAAGACGGAAGTTCATCTTTAAAATACACGACGTAAGTAATGAGTAGAAACTGACACGTCCCTGCCAAGTCCAAAACGGATGCTAGAGGGGTACCTAAAACATAATAGTTTGAAGCTATAGAGATGACGAGTTGGAAGTGAGAATGTGTTGTTCTCTTCCATCAGTCAACCTCCACTGGGCACTCAGGTACTGGAAAAGGGTTGGGTGTCATCATGTAGGACACGGGGGTGTAGCTAGAGGGAGTTTTGGCCCCACAGACCGGACTGCCATCCCCATTCTCCCTTTACAAATTAGCATTGTGGGATTTGGTAACTTTACCCCCGTCACGCAAACTGTTACATCCAACCCATGTGTCAATATTTCTTGAGGTGTAGTTTTGAATGGACGTGTAATGGGAACCTATCACCAACTAAAATGCTCCACAGCATTGTCTAATCATGGCTCCTCGGAAGAATACGGGTCTTTTATCTGCAATCCGATAAGTTAATTGGCAGCAATTACCCGACCATTTCCTCACAATGCAGATGTAGAAACTGTAGAACACGGCCTGCACCTGGATATGCCCAAGAGTTGAGGATGTCAACTTCCCAGCACACACACACACACAGACACACACACACCTGAAAACACACCTGAACTGTCAGCGCTGAGGTAATCCTCACCATCACAACCCCCTCCCTCCAGCTCTCTCGTCTTCTGTTCGACTTCTAAAACTCATCCAGTCATTATCCAGCATTTGATATTCACTGTCTTCCATTCGACGTAACAGGTTGAGTTTCCCCTAATTGGGGCTGAATAATACCGAGACGATTTACGGGCGCTCTTTTCCCCCTTGTGTCACGGCGGCTGCAGCACAGATTATGGTTTCATTCCGCCAGTAGTTTTTGAAGGTATCATTTCTCTTGACTGCAAAAGGCCCCTGTTGAGTTGTCAGGCCCATTGCTCAAGGTGCGCCCTGGGTTTCAGTAGGGCCCGTGCTGACACATTCATAAATATGACACCTTGTTTTGTCCTTCTGGCGTCTTTTTGGTTGGCGATGGCCTTTGAATTGGAAACAGGTAAGCTAATAGGGCTGCGTCTGATGCATGGGAACCGTGGGCTTTGGGAGAAGGCAGGGTGGCCCCGGGCGACACATGACAGGCAGATAATGACTGTATAGCTGTCAAGTCAAGGATACCTGTCTGCCGGTAAATACAGATTTGCCTTTTTGACATCATTCTTCCACCTCCTGGAAGATCAACTGAATGCAGCTTTCAGACTATTTTAGACTAGACTATCAGACACGTTCACACACACACACACACACACACACACATTCGTATGCACATGTATGTTCCTGCACATACACACAAGCAAACGCACATATACATGCTGACAAATACACACACACACCCACACACACAAATGCGAGCAGAACAAAGGCACTTTAAATGTATGCGCTCATAATTGTGATTTTCTGCACCGTCCGACGCACCGACGTAATGCTGTATGTTTGGGAATGCATGGAGCGAGTTAATATGATTCTATTGTAGTCAGGCATGGAAGATAGAGAGAATGTGTGTGTGTGTGTGTGTGTGTTTCTGCGTACAGATGTAGGTGTGTGTGCGTGTGTGAGTGTGTCCATGCATGAGTGTGTGTGACTGGCAGGCCGGCTGAGGCCTGTGTTTTGCGCGTCGCCCCGGGGAATGCAGGTGAAAGCAATCTTGGTCCGTGAAAGCCGACGAGATGCGCCTTTCTGCACCCAGAGAGCTGGCGAGCTGATTTCTTTTTGATAGGCTAAAGCCCTGACACCCCCCCCCCCCCCACCCCTACCTCAACCCCCACCCATCCAACCCCTACATTACCATCAAGCAAGGCCACGGACCTAGTCGTTCACAATTCAGCTATCTATCCGTTAGCTGTAATATATTCTATGGTGCACGTGTAACGCTATTCACTCCCATAAACTGAACGTAGTATATACTGTCTATTTCTGTCTTTCCCATAAACCACACCAGTTTGTGTGAGCACTTTACTGCACACACACACACACACACACACACACACACAAGATAATCTCTTTCACTCGCCGTCTCTCTCTGCCCAGAAGCCAGAACAGCCAAACCGTTAGGTGCATGGCTGAAATGACGAAACGAAGCCTAAATATACCTTGTTTGTTTACTATTCAGTTCCATTCCCTGCATGCAGAATGATTAGGGACAAATCGTGTTGGGTTTTAATCAAGAGGTATTTATGGCTTGATGTGAGTGCTGGGATGGAGTGTACATTGGGCCTAATCTCATAATAGACCAATTGTATTAATTCTGCCTATGGATCCAGCACTGGCTGTAATACAAAACACAAGTCTCTCCAGCGAGCAGTGGGCAGCTCTCCATGATAATGTGAATGGAACTTATCATGCTGGGTTTGGTCTTATGGGATTTATGATTAAGAATTAATGCTGATCTGTTTAGTATTTAGTACTGTAAGCAGAGCTTTGGATGAATGGTTATTGTTGTAATCAAGTTGGGGATATCATGTCTGAATGTGTGGTCTGTGGGTACGTCTTATTCAAACTGGTAATTTGGTAATCCAGTGAAGTCTGTATGATTTGTGAGCTGTGTGTGTCGTTGTGTAGCCCCTCTCTCTCTCTCTCTCTCTCTCTCTCTCTCTCTCTCTCTCTCTCTTTCACACATTACACACACACACACACACACACACATGCACACACATACTGAGTACATCCCTAGGGGTGAAGAACACTGACACTTATGACAGTTTATTATACAGTGACACGGCCGGTGAGCGGGGCTAAACAGATTACAATCTGTCTGAATGCTGCCAGTATTCACACAGCTGCTAAAGGCCCACTCTTGAATCCAACAGTAAAAGGATAAAGTGTTGACCAACCACCAACAACGTGGAGGTTTTCTAGATTCAACCCTGAATGTATATCACTTAAAAAAAATTAAAAAAACGTTATACAGTATTTCATGTGTAAATACCTAAGTTTGTGGGTGTTGAAGCTGTAGAACTGCATTTAAAAAATATTATTTAGAAAACAAATTAAAAAAAGATGTAAGCGCAATTTCTACTTCTAACGGAGGCTTTTCTTTCTTACAGCCATTACAGGCAGTCAGTCAGTCAGTCAGGCAGGCAGGCAGGCAGGCAGGCAGGCAGGCAGTCAGTCAGTCAGTCATCATGCTGGCCAGCCAGTCATACGATATCAACCTCTCTAGCAGGCCCGCTAGCTAAAATGGAAATGCATGTTAGAGCCAGCAGTTGGAGATTGTAGAGGGACTTAGCCTTCACACTGTTGAGATAAAGTAGCAGGCCTGAGCCTTGGCTGGTGAAATGCTACCCCCCCCCCCCCCCCCCCCCCCCCCCCCACACCTTCATTTTCCTGTACAATTGCCATAATATTGTGTTTCTATGCCGGGCCTGTAACCTTTGATTAAATTAGTCCAGTATTGCCTGGGTCCTTTTCTAAACTGTAGGCACTGGAGAGCTACTTAACGGACCCTGTCCCTCGGAGGGAGGAAACTGCTTGAGCTTACAAGTGTACGGCCACAGAAATATCAAACCCCTCTCACTCAAATCTCTCTCTCTCTCTCTTTCTATCCCTCCCTCTCTCCTTTCTCCCCCTCTCGCTCCACACTTACACCCTCTCGCCCTCTCTCCTCGAGTTTCCCGAAGTGTCTTTCGTCTGTGTGTGTGTGTGTGTGTGTGTGTGTGTGTGTGTATGTTCGTACGAGTGTGCGTCCGCAAGTCCATCCATCACGCTCTGTCACTCTCCAGGTGAGCCGCGCATTATGGCATGTCAAAGAAAGAGCCGGCGAATGACATTTTGTTGTTGTTGTTTTTCAAATCTTTGAACTATTGGCGCTGTGCGGTGAATGACAGTATAAATGAACAGATCAGAATTGCATTTTGTTCAAGGAAGTGGGATTAATGTGGGGAGAAGGCAAAAGAGACATGGCATTGGTCAAACGTCAATCAGTTGTGGGCCTCGGTTAAATGAAATGGCACTTCTGGTCCACATTCAGGCAGTTATTTACTGTACAGAGGCAGCAAACCTTTGCTCAGGGGCTCCATATTTTTCTCGCTGATGTGTAGGACTTCATAAATTATACAATGTTTTTTTCTCCATCAGTCTTTCACAAATCCCATCACATAGTTGAAAGGAATTTGGAAAACTTTTTTCCCCATTTGTTTTCAAAGCACGGTGCCCTCTTTGTGTTTTGTGCCATAAGCCTCGCTTTGTGCCGTAAAGGAAATCATGTACCAACTGGAACCATGCAGCGCCACCTTTAATATCTAATGTTTAGACAACATCTGTGGAAAAAAGAGAGGGGAATTGAAATTAAAAGAGAGAGAAAAAAATTGAAGACATTAACTTACTTGAGACACCCAAACACGGGACTTTACAGGAAACATCTGCATTTCAACAGGATCTCTAGAAACATCAGTTCACCACTTTGATGCATTCTTTAAAATACCATTGTGTTACCCTGTATACAGTTTCAGTCAAATGTTACTCATGTGAATTGTTCACAAAGTTGTCAATTTGGCAAATATCCCATTTACCAGTTGAAAACTAATACTGAAACAAAATCCAACATCCTGTTCTCAGTTATCTTCTCCCGATTGAGTTTTTTCTCTCTTTTTTACCAGCAAGGAAAGCTTCTTCATATCTGTCATTGTGGTTACCGTCCCACTGCTTATTCCTTTCCAGGGGCCAGTTGATACAGGAAGCACTGCACTGTGTGTGAAAAGGGAGTCTGTGTGATTGTGTGTGTGTGTGTGTGTGTGTGCAGAAAATGTATTTGTGCATCTCTGATTAGTGTTCTGTCTGATCAAGGTGGGGTTGTGAAATCCAAAACTCAAACATGATGCGCAAACAAATAACTTGCAGCCAGTGCTGTTGTCTCCAAGTGTAATGAATCACCCTGTCTAACTGTGGTGGTATAAGGCTCCGAGTGGTGAGAGGATTTGAAGCGTGAGAAGGGGGCGGAAACATACAGAGGTGAATTACAAGTTAATCAGAAAACGCAAGATATCTCGGGGAACTCGCCATATACTCTAGTGTAAGGTCTTCACCACCTGAAAAGAGTGACATATAGTCTTGAGACGTGATTGAAAGCACAAATGTCTTCAGTTGACACATTCAGAGATAATCATTTTATATGCTGCATACCCCATTGAATGATAGGCAACCTTGTATCTGGGGATTTTTCCGATAACTCTAATAACCTTCGTAAAGCATTGGATGTGTATTCTGATACATCAAACATGCAGAACATGTTGTTTTTTCATCTATTCAACATTTCAGAATTCAACATTTCCACAAAGCACTCTCCTCTCACTCGTGGGATAACTCAACATATCCTCCTACAACAGTTCGCATGATACCCGAGGAAATGTTACTCCTCATTATTTGTGCGTTTTCCGCTCATTACATGCATACGGTCCAAATAAAGGTACGTCTTCACAGGGAACTCAGTTAGGTTAAGGCTACAAAACCACTTAGTTAGGCATAGGAATCGATTGTGAAATCCTTAGTTTGATTTAAGCAGCAAAACCATTTAGTTAGGTTTAGGAATAGATCATCGTTTGGGTTAAAATAACTAAGGAAATGCCATCAGTGAAGTACACAAGTTACCCCACAAAAACATCAACATTGCCTTCTTGTTACACATGTGGAACGCATTGCGGTGTCCTCGGGTTAAAAGATCACTATTTCTTGGACCCATCCACCTCCTCTCCCGGCCGCCGGCCCGCTGTGTGATTTAGCGGCTGTTACACTTCCTCGTTTTAAATTCCTCGCTTCCACAAATTAAAAATGTTCATGAAGTGTCTGCGAATTATGGTACCTTTTTTTTCCAAAGGTATTGTTACGAATGCTGGATGAGACCAGCGTGCATATCTCCAGCGACTGCTTGTGCTACGCAGGTGTGTGCACGTGTGTGTATGCACACCAGAGACTGGGTAGAGTGAGATGGAGCACCACCCGCCTTCACATCCCTAATGGGAGGTCTATGCACCTGGGTCTACACACACACACACACACACACACACACACACACACACACACACACACACTGCTCCCACGTCATATTTCATGTCAGTGGGCATTTGATTGTAGACATGGGATACCACAACATGACAAGGTGGAGTGGGCTTTTCCTACAAGGTGACATCACATCACATAAGGAGATCTGCTATGTTAGTGTGTGTCCATGTGCATCTGTGTCTGTCTCCATGGCCACACTTTTCACACGTGTCAACACACAAAAGCCACATGGGAGGCCATTGAGAGCTGCAGCAGCTGCGGAATATGTTATTCGAATGGTGTGTGGCTGTTTGTGTGTGTGTCACGGTATTAATACGTGTGCGTGCGCGTGTTATCATCTCTGCTTGTAGGAATAAACGGCACTGATGTGTCTCTGCGGGGAGCTTATAGAGAATCACTTACCTCTGTGCTCTTGCTGCAGCGTAGCAATGAGCGACTCCTTTCTTCACTCTGCATAGTGTTAGGACTGGACAGGAAGCAGTAAATGGAATCACATAGCTAAAAGAATAATAATGGCCGTCAGGCCTCACAAAGTAAATACAAGGGGAGTGATGTGACAAGTGGAGGTGGTGAGGATTGCCAAGGCTTAATTTGGCCCGACAGGACACCGTAGTCAGAACCTGAATGCAGAGTAATGTAAACTGTTCTTCCAGTTTCTCCAATGTCTGGATGGATAGTTTAAATTTCACAGGTTAACCTTGACATTATGTACATTTGGTGAGTAGATCCAATTAAATGAAGCCCTAAAGGGATGGTTTGGATTATATGAAGGTGGTTAATGAAGTACTTAGCCATAGACAGTGTATTACCCACAGTGGATGGCGGAGATGAACTGAGAGTGAAACTTATCTAAGTTCTCATCGAAGCCGTTAACTCAACCACTATGGAGGAGTTCCACTTTCAGTTTTATACACTTCACAAACTATAATAAATGCAGCGTGCACTTAAACTGATATATTTGTTCGTCTTTCTTTTAGGTGGCTAATACATTTGGCTGCTGCCCTTGTCCACAGCAGCTTTGCTCCCATTGTCGGTTCTCCAAACTGAGGGCGTGCCGACCGCCATCTACGGTTGGTAATACGCTGACTGTGGCTTAGTAACTCATACAACCCAACTCCAAATAATCTAAAGTAGTCTTTTAAACTGCTGTAAACAAAGAACCATCTTTGACATTCACACAGATATTGCACAAACACCAGCGTTGACAAAAAGTAGGGTGGCATACTTTTCATTAGTTTTGCCGTTAAAAAGGCTGCGGTTTGCACCGGCCTGGTTTGCTTCGTGCTCAAATGGGATGTGTGTGTGTGTGTGTGCATGGGTTCCCATCCCTCTGTGTGTGTGTGTGTGTGTGTGTGTCTGTGTGTGCATGGTTGGCTCCCTAGCCTGTGTCTAGCCTTTGCGGCACGGGCCAGGGCTCTGTGGCTGCCCCGGGGCCACCATTGTCCCCGGTCTCCACAGCCCAGTGGCCACAGATGTTCCCCGTTTGATACCGTGCTCCTCACACATACTCCCCACTCCCCTAGATGTGTGGGTGGCCAAGCGGGGCGCCCTGTTGCGTGCCACACTCGAACGCCATTGGACGCCTGGTGCCTGCACGTGACACAGGAAGGGGGAAGCCATCGCGTCGACAGTTTTAATCCTGCCACCATGCATAATGGAACAGAAGTAGCCCCAAGTGGAGAGGGAAGCTTTGCATGAGGAGGTGTTCATAAAAGGATCATGGGAAAACGGGGTGCAGGAGGATAGAAGGAGCACGCTGAGATGTTGTTCAAAGCACCTCGAGGAAAAGAAAAAAGACTTTGGAAGACAACTGACATCTCTCCCCAGTTCCGCGTCTGTATCGCGCGCGCGTGTGTGTGTGTGTGTGTGTGCGTGTGCATTGCATGTCATGCGTGAGGAAGGATTGATCTGGTGGCTCAGTGCGACAAACAGGCCGTTCAAATTAACGACAGATGCAACGATGAATGTCAAGAGACCTTGGCATCACAGCTGAAGAAAAAACTGTTACGCCTGCTTTCTACACACACAAATGCATGTAGATGTATTTTCCACATCCTCTGCAGCAGCATCCAAAGATCAGTGAGCTTCTGTTCTGGGTGTATGCTCAGATTACAACTAAGGGGAGATTTACCAAGTATGTATATGCAAAGGTTTCTGCAATGCTTTATACTGTTGGCCACAAGCAGAGGAGTGAGCATTATTAGGTTCATTTAATTCCTCATAGCCGGTGTTTCTTTGCAGAATTAAAGAATTCAAACAGGTTTCTTGTCACAATCTTAAAACCGTTCAGCAACGCTAAATAAAAGTAGCAAATGTATTTGAGCTGCAAAAGAAAACACAGATAAGACATGTAATGTTAATCATACAGTTCCTCCAGAGGCACGTTGTTTAGGTTTGACCTTATCTCTCTGCAACAATCTTTCATCGGCCTGCTTTGTCATGGAGTTTCAGTTTTCTGGTTGAACGACTGACAATCAGTTGTGTCGATGTACCATGAAAGGAATAACAAACAACAACAAAAGAATGCCGCTTCTTTTAAAGTACAGATCAAAGTCAGTTCAAAACATCAAAAAGAAAGACAGGTGACTGAGTTCTTTGTCCTGGCTAGAAATAAATCCATTACTGGTCATTGCTTTGTGTGAATGTGGCAGAAATATGCCACACCAGTTTGGTTATGTAACCGTGTCCAATTAACCTGTCACTTCAACATTAAGATGCATACCAGAAAGAACTGACAAATGGACTGTATATTGATGAGATGCCTGACAAGGGGTGACCCTTCCCATAATTTAAAGGGTTCAAGAACAGACACAACAATCTGCAGGGAAGTCTCTGATGATGTAATTATCATAGTGTATGTATCTTAGCAACTGCCTTGGCAAAGAAAATGCTGGAGAACTCACAGTAAATGAAAAGGTGACAGGTGAAAGTGAGTGAAGAAGACGAGTGAGATGGCCCTTTCATAACCAGTTTGCGAATGAGAACTAGTAATGCACAGAGACGAGCGTAGACAGAAACACAAGAAAGAACAAGTCGGATAGAGAGGAAAGAGACGCTATATTCTCCTGCTCCAAGACACAGCTCAGTCTTAATCAAAATCCCACACAGGAAGAACACTTGAGTAGCTTAATCAAAGATCAGCCTGCTCGGTATTAATAATAGAGCAGAGAGCTGAAATGGAGTTTTACTTATTCAAGACTGCACTTATTCGCCTCGTATACCTTTGGAGTATATTAGGCCACCTCCCAGCCATACAAACTGCAATGTTCAGTAAAGCATACTGCGTGTGTGATATATTACAATGCTAACTAGCATTTTTTTTTGTTGTTGCTTTCCTTATTCTTAGCCAAAGTGTTTTTTTTTGCTTAACCCAAACCACACTCACTGGACACACTGTTAAAGCTCCGTGCACTTGCAGTGTGGTGTGCATGTAGGCAGTAAAAAGTCACAAAAGTTGCCTGTGAACATGTTCCAAGCGGCATGTACGTAGGACTCCGCCCACATCGGAAATGAAACAAAGCAGTCGGTTAAACAAATTAGAAATGTCCAAATGTCGATTGGAGGAGACAGAGTTTCATTGGGTGATGTTAAAGACAGGGTCCTGATGTCGAACCTCTGTCCCGACAGCCATGCAAAGCAAACACAAGACCAAACAATCTGTTATATGCATACTGCATAGTAGGCGGGGATATGTCGGCTGTCCTTGTATTTCCTCTTTCATGACATGATAGTATGGTATGGGAGGCCTCAGCGGTATCACCTGGCTCGCATGTAGGCGCGTCCTGTATGAAGTATTTCTGGCAATAAAACTGCAGGCCACAATTAGCTTTCACAGTGATTGACAGGTTTGTAGGTCACCTGTGCAGGTACTGTAGGTGGCAAATAGCAGCTGTTTTCACACACTCTCCCTTATTCATAACTCATGCTACCAGATTATGTGTACATCTACAGGTTAACCCATCACCTCCACCCCACTTCCAACTGCTCCTAGAGAAAACAGAGGACACCTCGCAACATCACACCTGCCTTCCCCAAGGGCAACATGGCTTGGGAAAATATCTGAGGTAGGCTTGACTTTCTCTCTCTCTCTCTCTCTCTCTCTCTCTCTCTCTCTCTCTCTCTCTCTCTCTCTCTCAGCTTGCTATTGGTATGTGTTTTTGGAATGCCGGCACCCTGGAAACTACTTTGTATTAAAGATCTCACGACTGATTTTTCCCAGCCAATAGTCTGACGCAAAGTATTGGATGTTGAAAATAACAGACTTGCCCTCCAAATTGACGCTATTTTTAAAAGGGTGACCTACATCTTGTCTGGGTCAAATAGGAACACTTTGTATATATAGCTCGCTTGTTTCAAATCAAAACAGGGTTCTTTTTTTCTGCTGCCTTTTTAAGATAATCTGTCAGACGTGGCTTTAAGATATGCCGCCGTCTTATTTTAAATCACAATTCTGCAATTTCCTTGAAGGTTATTTTCAATAACTCGAAGTTGTGAACACGGGGCTTTACCTCTTAAGGCCTATAATTCCTTTGAGACAAAAGACAAAACGGTGGAATTTAGAGGCAATCAAATATGGTCTATAAAGCCATGTCTGGTCATGTCACTTCAGCACTCAGATCTAGCAAGCTAAAGACAAAAACATGCAGGCGTTACATAGGATTATTGAAGAGAACCTGAGCAGACAATAGCCTGTACAGATACAGTGAGACGGAGATTCTTGCAGTGACAGCAACAATGGACATGTGTGGCGTGGAGATAGGCAGGCTTCAGCTAATTAGCTCAGTGGGAACCCCCTATTGTCTTGGGTTCGGGACGACGGCACTTCAATGGCACCTCACTTGTAGATTGGTGCGTTGCACACCGGTTTCCATGTGGCTGGGCTATTGTTGAGCTAAATGCTATTAACTTTTAAGCCGAGCGACACATAAAAGTGAAGCCGGTGTAAATTACAATTCGCCTGCATATAATCCACTTGCTGGTGGTAGACATTACAGCGGCCTTGTGTCTTGACAACAGATTACGGCGCCGGCTTTACCCTACACCGCTCGCAAACAGGAGAAGCCACAGGATTTCTGTTTTTATCCGCCCCATCCCTTCTTCATCTTCTTTCTCACCCTCCCTTTCGTAACTCCCTCCTTTTCTGTCCTCCCGTTCTCCCATTGATCTCTCGGTGGTATTCAGTATCTGCCAATGGTGCATGCCTGCAGGGGGGCCACCAAATCCATTATCAGGTAGGACAACAGTTTCCACACTGTTTCTCTAACACTGTATACTATATGGAGGGAGGGCAGGAGAGAGAAAAGACAGAGAGGAGAGATGGGGGGAGCTGATGTCTGCAATATATTTTTTAACCAGATTATGAGCCAATGGAAATATGAATTAAACAACTGTTAAACAAAAGATGAGTGCATTTTACACCACATTTGTGCTACAGTGTGATCATGCATGAAGGGCACACAGCTTAAATACGCACAAATACCCAGCAGGGATTTAGAGACATCCTCTATCAGTACCTCAGTGTTCTCACCACTTCTTCAGGTGTAGGTTAATAACAAGTGTGGTGCAGAGTAATATATTAGAAACATGTCTGCACAAAACGTTGTATAAAGTCAAATTACTTCAAAGGTGCGTGATTTATTTTGACACTTGAGCAACTCAAAGTATTGCCTGCATACAGACAGATGAAGATCAGATGAAGCATAAGCATAAAGGTATGTCAAGTGAGTCACTTCTTTTTCTTGCTTGCCAATAATAAGACATAGCTCATATTTGAAGAATCTTTGATGATAAAACAAGGTAGATTAATAGTTCCTGGCTTAATTACTCTAGTCTACTCTATCCAGGTGTGTGTGTGTGTGTGTATGTATGTGTGTGTGTGTGTGTGTGTGTGTGTGTGTGTGTGTGTGTGTGTGTGTGCGTGCGTGCGTGCGTCTCAGGAGGACAAGCCAGACTTCTGCTAATTTCAAGAACTATCTCTTCACCCAGGTGGAAAGCCACATCATAGTTTGATGCTATGGCTTTGGTCCCGCAATGGGTTGTGCTTGTTGAGACTGGCCAGATACTGGGGACACTAAAACACCACTGGCAACTGGCAGCATTTACTCGTTCTCACACGCACACACACACACACACACACATACGGTTACACTGTGGACTAACCAAGGGGCCATTGAGGCAGTAGTGATGGCCAGTGTGCCAGTTTGAGCGTGAGTGTGTCTAATTCCCGGCTAATGCTGCCTACCCCCCAGGTCCACCGTCCTTGGCTGGCTGCCACTCGCTCAGTACTCACTGTGCTCCTTTAAAAGCCTTTCAAGAAAAGGACAGAGGCATAAAGCAAGTAAAAAAAAAATAATAGATGGACACAGAATGACAAAAGTCCAATATAAATATAAGACAGGTATACTATCGGAGCAATGTTTGAGGCAATGGGCAACATTGCTTTAGGGGGTGCACAAAAGTGGAAAATATGGCAGATTAATTTGTATAATATCCTGTTCAACTTTCAGGCATAAAACCCCCCCCATGAAAGTTACTTAGTCATAGCTGTTAGTCAAATTAGAAATTACTTTTCTTAAGGATTCTGTCCGCAAACCGGTGAAAGCAGTGATCTCAAAATAATAAAATGTTTCAAAAGAAGCACGAGAAGCAGAAATCTCAGCTGAATTTACAATATGTGTGCTTTGGAGCAGTCTCATCAGGAACACATTTCTGTCATAAAAAAGAAAGAAACACAGGTTTCCCCCTTTGTATGTAGCCAGTAGGGACATTTCAACTTTCAAGCATGAGGTCTAACCTGAATTTTACCACCTCTGACCCCTAACCTTTGACCTCTTCTTCCACTTACCTCCCCCTACTCTCTTTCATGACACACCACATCAAACTATTACAACATTTTCCAGAAATCCCGTCTCAGCACCTATCTCTGCATTTGTTTCATATTGCAGGTAGGCTTTGGCTCCCGAGTGCATACATGCACACATTTGTATGAATGGCCTTCAGGGCCTATGGCTTAGTGACATTGTGCTGGAGGCTCTCCATTTGAAACCTGACGCCTGAAGCAGAAGCTTACTGATAGTCGGGTTGAGTCAGCCTGGGGGCGTATTGCCGTCTACAGCGGGGTGAACCGACCAGTCGGGCCTGTGTGTCTGGTTGCTATTTTGTGTTTTGCTGTGTGAGTGCCTGTCTTCCTGACTCCTAAGTCTCATATAGCCGCCCATCTGTCCTGAAGGAACACACACAAATGAGCTTGCACTCATATGCATATGCACAGGATATTGTATGTACACATACACTGTACACACACACACTGTACACACACACACTGTACGCACACACACACACACACACACACACACACACAATCCAGATGATGTATTCTTTTACTTGCATCTGGCCCGGTGTTAACAAGACGTGTCCAGGAGCACACCTATCAAAGTGTGTCATCTACGATACCCAAGGCCTTTTTGAATGCCTCGCTCTCCCCCCCCCCTATCTTCTCTGGTTTTATTCTCTCGAGGAATCCAGTAACAGAGTAAATATGCCCTCCACACCATTTGAAACATATTGTCATCACATTCACCCCCTAGATATGCATTTGTAGCAAAAGAACCACAGGCATTTTTTTTAAGGAGATGCCAAAACATAAATGCTGCGCTTCAGGTAATGGAATAAGAGGGATATATTTAGACCAGCGAGATCCTCGGTGGAATTTCAACACTTGACTCATTTGTTTTTTTTTCTCTTTTTTCATCTAATTTGAATGTGGATTATTTACTATTTGGATATCGGTCGCCTAAACATTCTGGCCCTTTACAAAGACAGAAGTATTTCTTTAATTTTTTTGATATATTTTGTTGGGAAAAAGGCAAAGCAAAGCTAATGCCTTCTTGTTCAGACTTAAGGTCAGATTCACACTCGTCACTGTGTGAAATTAATTTCAGGAACTCTAAAGAGCAGTGTCAACATATGAGACACCTTATAATCCCTTATTATGTATTGTGGGATGTTGTATCACAACCTACTTGGATAACAAAAGAAAACACACAATATGTTAGTGTTTCCTAATTTTATTTTATTTTATCACAATTTTAAATGTTCCACCTGATTTCTGGAATAAAAACAGTAACATATTTGACAGATCAACAAACTATTCTGATGTAACAAACTTAGCTACACATGATGTTGATACTGTCCATGGGACAGGAGGAATTAGGATGAATCTGGATAGGATGATATCAAGATTCATTCACAATAATTATACTAACATCCCTGAGCATAAGTCATGTCTTAAGGATGAAACACTAGAGTGGTATATTTAAAGGTTAATGGCCATGGGTGTTCATGTGCATGTGCATGTGCATGCTCACTCTTGTGTGTGTATATATGAATTTAAGTGAATATGTGCAAATGTCTGCTGACGTCCACATATCAGGCAAGACAGATGAGGTTGACAGATGTGAGTGTATTCGTGCATGGTTGTGTGTGGGAGGAGGAGGAGGGGGATTCATGTGTGCATGATGGAAAAATGTTGAATAGACATGGGAGCACAATGACTGCTCTTTGAGTTTCATCCTTCTCCCCATCACTGCCTTCATCCCTCCCCCACCCCCCTCCCCCCCAACACACACTTTCCTAAAGGCACAAACTCTGCCAGTTGTCACCTTAGAGTATTGCAGGCCCTGTTGAAGCACTCCACTCCTCGGGAGGAGAATGTCAGCCCAGGCTCGGGGCAGTTTTGACAAACAGAGTATATATTGATACATGATAAAGTATGCTAGAAATCACCCGACTGCTGAGGGCTACTATAGTTTTAATATCATCATTTGAATTAACAAGCATTCTGTGGAGAAATAATGAGCTTTCATTATTCAGAACATCATCCTTACCCCGGCGGAGACTCGCAGGGCTATTAGTGCTTGAGAACTTAATGAAAAGAAGATAAAGAAGGTTTGAGATAAAAGTTTGAATGGCCACACTCGGTAACCAGAGTTAAAATTTAATGCGGCCCCAGTGGATGACGGATGAGCTTCTTATCTGGGGCCTGGGGAACGGGTAGACCGGGGATCCGCTTTGGAAGGTGCCATTCTGGGGAAGGTGAAGAATGGGCACCCCTCACGCTTTTTCTGACAGGCCCAGTGTGGTGTGCCAACCCGGGTGGACCCCCCACCTCTCACTCCCTAGCCCACTGCTCAGTGATTCAAGTAAACCAATAGATAGTTGTATGTCCCCTAACCCGAAAGAGCACATTTAGATTTAGGACCCAAAACATTGTTCCTTTGCCAAAATTATATCCCATTAAATTAACTCTGGCTTTGATTGCAAAATATGTTTGACTATCATTGTGCCCAAAGTTAAGTCTGCTTCACTTCCCTTCTATAAGCTACGGATACAGAGTATTACATAATTAATGATTAGTTATCAACAAGAAAAGATAATTGATGCCCACAGGAGTTGATAGTTTAAGTGAAGACACATCAGCAAAGACGAGAAAAAAAGTAAAATAGTTCATCAAATGAAAAAGTCTTCTCATCTGTCCTATTCCATTTTTCACAACTCCAATCTCATTAATACATTCAAGACTGCCTTAGGATAAAATCTCTTCATTCAGCCAACCCTGTGGTGACGCCTTTCCTCCAAAACAAGTGGCGTGTGCTTCATTCCTTCAGTGTGCTTTGACTGCAGTAAATTACATAACTGTCCACAAATATTTGTCTTTAATCCAAAGCCATAAGTGTATCATTTACACGTTTGACTAGCATCTGAAGGACGATGCGTTGATAGGGCAACACACAGGTGCAACAGTACAGTAACACACAACACACATTGAGAAATACACACACACACACACACACACACACACACACACACACACACACACACACACAGGCAAGGGGGGGGGAAAAAGACAGCAGCAACCACTCCTGGAGTCCCTCCGCTTGATGCTGTGTTTGTCCCAAGGGCCTTAAGGGAAGTATGTTTGCTTGCTGAACCATTGTGAAGTCTCCAACAGACATGTCTAGCTTGCTGCTGCGCTGGGCTGTGCTGTGGTGAGCTGTGCTGCTCACTGCTGGAGGAGATCTCTGTGAATGGGAGGGGAATGCATTGATTTGATGAATGAGTGCATATTTGTGGGAGTACTGGTGGCCAATGTGCAGTCTGGTGCGAGGAGTTGTTTTTGTGGCTAGAACTTGACAACAAAGCCTTTAGCTCTAAACGCAGACTGTAAGAATCACAGTCCAGTGAGACGCTTGCACAGATGAGATTTTCTCACATCGTCCTAATCTTGAGGAGTCTCTTAGTGTGGCGTTTTGGCATGCATTCAATATTTAATATTTTATTTGTTTTCATGTTTCTGTACTTCCAAATCCTTGAAATAATTGATCTAGCTCTTGATTAAACATTGTGACATCATCTGCATAAATATACACTTTCGGTTTACCAAATCTGTGAAATCATAAGCTTAAAGAGTTGACACAAGCCTCAAACATGGACGAGAAAATTAAACCAGTGTCTAACTCAGACACAGTTTTACAGCATCTTCTCCTAAGCTCAAGTGACTGAACCCGACATATCTCAGGCTGTGTTTCCATTTAGCAGTGTGTTGCACCTTGTCCCATTCCCATACATCAAAACACTTACATATGCTGCCAATGTGCTTTTTAGTTTATAAAACTCTTAACTTGGCCAATATAATCTTTTTAAAATAACCAATTAATACTTCTAGGACAATAAAGTTTGACTTCAAACCCAGGTGTTTTATGGAGAAAAGAAAAATGTAAATATCATTTGACTGCATCTTACACCACAACTTTTACTATTCTGAGCCAAGATGTGGTTCCCACTTCAAAGAAACTGCTTAATTTTTTAAGTTCCCATAAAGGTTCCTTATCCAGAATGGCAACCCCATTTATGGTGGCTATATAACTTTAATTAAACACACCCATGTGTCTGCTGGTACAAGTACTTAACATGGAATAGCAACAATATGACCTGGTAAAAGACATGTGAGGGAGAAGCGGGAGGCTGGGACCTCTCTAGGGTTTCATGCTGGTTTCCCAAAAACACTGGAGCAGTGAGAGTAGTTAAAGGTTAATACCAGTCAAATTTAAATCCAAGGGTTTTTTTTTACGTGTTTTTTCCTGAACAATATATGCAAGAAAATATTACGAATCCATATGCTATTCCAATGGCTATGGCTGTTGTTACCAGTAAGAGCATAAACGGTGGTGTCCTTTAAGGAAAATAGTGTCATAATTTATGATATTCTTAGATTGTATGCTTTTACCATTACAAAGAGAGGAATTGGTTTGTATATGAAAACTTAGATCTTGCATCTAATATTTGACCAACATTGACAATTCACTTATTTTCCCTCCAAGGCTGATAGCCTATGATAGCCAATAGATACAAGGGACTGCACTGTTTATTGCCAGGCTTTGTGTTTTGCAGTAGATATTTATTCCTGTTGTTCACGTCTGTGCATTTTTGTAATTCCTGGGTGTTAGATCTCCATTAACTTTATACACATTGAGCCTCCTGCTATAAAAACAGTTGCACATGGTTACATGTGACACAAAACAGCGGACTTGCATTAAACGTACTTAGCAATCTACAGGAATTTACACAATACTGGTAAATTTACAGATTATCTCAGCCTCTTTAATTTAGTTCCATTGCATCACTTTTATGGGACGGGGCAGGGATAGCTGGAGGGTAAGGCTGGGGGATGAAGAGGAGCGAGGTATAAGTCCTGTGCAAGTATCCACATGCCTAGAAAGCAGGCAAGCATCATAAAAAATGACTCGCTAATCACTTCAATACAGCACCAAGGCTAGGCAGGAGGGTGTCCTTTATGCACATAATGCATGACAAAAGGTTATATTCATGCAACCTGAAGAGACAACACTGCGACATGAGATAGGATACAAGAGAGGAGCGAGGTGGAAGGAAGCAAACAAGCAAGAAAGAGAATAAGTTTGGACACTTTGCGTTCCGATCCAGCAGGGAGGGGAAGTCAGCGGGGAGTCTGAGAGATGGAGTGATGTAACAGCATCAGAGACCATTGAGAAGAAGACAGTGTGTTTTTACAAGGTGAGCGTGCCTGAGACGTCGAGGCACCTCATTTAGATAACTGGAGTAGTGAGTCGCTGTCATCTCAAGGGGAATCTTGCTCCTAATTTCCCCTGGAATCACAAACAGCTGTTGTTTAAACTAGATCACATCACTGTCACATGGCTGCGGGGGCCTGGAGTAGTAGCTCTGCCGCTACTCCCGACTGTCACCACCCGATAGCCATTTTTAACGCTGATCCCTTTCAGGTACTTTAATGTTCTCGCTGCCTCGTGAGACCGTGGGGGTGGAGAGCGTTCTCTATTTCTTTAATAAGCTCTGACCTGAGCCCAAAAAGACACATAAGCCTGCAGTCCAAGTCTTGCTAATAAAGATGGGATCTGTTTTGTCATCTTTATCCTTTTTCCTTTTCCTTCCCGACTCAGGATGTATGGACCCCGTCTCTCTCTTTTCTTTCCCAGGATCCCACGCTCGTGCCATGTGTTGTTGCTGATCACAAACATATGGTTTAATTTCTGCAGACGGCAGGCAGACATAACAGCAAAACACAGTCAGACAAACTTTTTTTTAAAGAATGTAACCTAAAACTACAATTTTATTACATAAAACATCAACTATTTTATTATTCTGATCGTATTGTTTGTACTTGTACACGTTGCTCTGCAGCATTTTAACTCAGCAATAAGAACACTGACTCTGGTAAATCATTATTCAAGATACCAGGCATTTACCCCCACAAGGAGCTTTATAGGGATTCCATGATGATATCTGTACACATTAGCTGAGGTTGGATGATTACAGTGAACACATAGTCAGTAACTTCTCTGCTGATGTTCACCGAGTAGTGATAGTCTGCCTTGTGCTCTGCTTGGACACGACATGGTCTAACTCAGTGGCGTATGCTCTATAGATTGTAAAGCCCTTTGAGGCACATTTTTGTTTTATATTGGGCCATATAAATATAATTTACATCACTTTACTTGTTTTGCATGCTGAAATATAGAGAGTTCTGATGTCTGCATAGCTGATTGTGACGATAGTGCTCATACAGATTAGGCTACACAACAAGCTGAGCTCCCAGTAGGCCACAAACACTTCGAACACTTTGGACTTCGCACTGAACAGCACTTTAGCCCACCCACTGGTGCAATACTAATACATTTAAGTACTTTTTAATTTTTTTATTTATTTTATACACTTTATCCACTTTATTCTATTTCTACTCCGTCTGTATATATAATATTCTTCTTGTTTTTACTCTTTTATCTTATTTCTGTTATTATACTACTTGTTTTTTACTTATTACTGTGAGCAATGCTGCTGTAATCCTGTAATTTCCCCACTGAGGGACTAATAAAGGATTATCTTATCTTATCTTATCTTATTTTATAATGGTTAGTTTTAGTTTTTGATTTTTATCATGTCTAAAAGGGCACATCTGTTTTTGGCCTTAAAGTCTGATCTGAAGTTGGAAGGTTTTTCCCAAGACGACCACAGGTTGAAACAATTGAATGTCAATTGAAACAAAAGTAATCAAATGTCCTTAAGTTTCATGCACATTGGAAACGTTGTCCCTGTGGAGATCGGTCTACCTTACCTCAGCCAAGTAACAGTAACCGTTCTAACAACTGTGTCCTCTAAATAATACTCCACATAATTAGGGTGTACTCTAGCTAGCCTCAAGGCTTTACTGGAAGCATAGCTTGTATTTACACATCTGACAGTTGAGAGAGAGCAAGACAGACGTAGAGAGACGGAGTGTGTGTGCGTGTAGTTGTGTGTGTGTGTGTGTGTAGGTGTGTGTTAGAGAGAGAGAGAGAGAGAGAGAGAGAGAGAGAGAGAGATGGCAGCACGCGGGAGAGAACGCAATTCAGAAGACAGAACGAGCGAAAATGTAAGAAATGCAAATGAGTGCTTTCATCCATCCAAGGCCGCTGCGCACAAAGCTCACACACATGTGAACTTTATATACCACCCACCCAGCTCCCTTCCATTGCCTGTCTGTCTTAAGAAAGGGTAGCGGACTGAACTCCTTATTCATCGATTATATGATTATGCTGCTTTAGAACGTAACTACGTCTTCCTCCAGCAAGTCTCACAAGGAGCTCTTTTTTGGGACTGTGATGGACTGTGTGTGGGTGTGTTGTCTCACATGTATGTTTGATCGCCTTCTCTTCATTTCACACGTGTAACTCATCAGCATTGCGTTTAACGGGGTTATGCACTTTTTATCCACTTTGTACGAAGCCACCATCTTGAGTTGTTTTCTGGCAGCTCACTGGCAGATATGTTAAACATTTTATTCTTTAGGGGAAGCATTTGCGTCTCAAAAAAAAGCACTGCTGTTGTTGGTTGCTCGTCGCCTCCCTATTGTGTGGGATCTCCCGGTCGCGCTGTTCACAAAGTCAGAGATAAATCACCAGGTGAGTCAGAGGGAGCAGCATTCCTTCATTAACAGTTCCACCATGAGCCTGAGAGTTAGTTACCACACAGTCAGACCCACATATATGAACACACACACACACACACACACTTCTTTCTCTCTCTCTCTGCAGGTGTGCCATAAATTAAGTGCATGAGTAACTGTCTAGAAGAGCGAGAGAAGAAAAGTGGACCAAAGAGACATAAAATGCCAGCACTCACTCATAAACAGATGTCTGAAGGTCTCACACATACACTCTTATGCAGCAGGGATAGGCTTTTATAGGTAAAAATGTGTGTGTGTGTGTGTGTAGTGTGTGTGTGTGTGTGTGTGTGTGTGTGTGTGTACTGTGCAGTAACTGTATTAGCATTATGCAGATTTATTTGAAGACATTGTTTTCCCAGCCACTGTTGTTCGGAAAGAAAGTTAGTAAAGTACAAACTATGGTTAGTACATTTATTCAGTTGTATTTTAAGATCACCCAGAATTGCATACAGGTTATGTCTTGTATATACTTCTTCAGGTCACACTCCATAATGACACAACACATTTGGGAGTTTAGCATCTTGCTACAAGCTTAACAGAAATGTGTTTTTCATTCAATTCCCCCATCTCAGTTTGTCATTTTTTTAATATCATTTAGTTGTTTTGAACCAGTGGCCTTACTCACTTGTTCATCTCTCTTTCCCGAAGTCTATTGCTCCCCATCTGCATGAAAGGGTATTTGTGCATCTTTATGTAAGAGGGCCCATGCACGCTCCAGCGCAAGGCTTTGTTCTGAGAAGGCCTGTCTATGCCATGTGACACAGAAATAACACGGAAAATAGCTTCCCGGCTAGAGTCCCCGAGGAATGTGGCAGAAGGCAGTGGCAACTTGACAGTCCGGTTCTGCATCAACGTGTGACGAGCCAGACCAAAAGGTCAGACACTTCAAAGCCTGAAAGCAGCTTCCAAACGGCACTCCACACCTCTGACAGCTACATCATATTTGAGTATACCTGAGTGTGTGTGTGTGTGTGTTTGTGAGTCATGAAGGGGGAATTTGGATTTGCGGGTTTTAATGAATACCTGCCAAAAAGAGCAGTTGCTTTATGTTGATAGGTCAACAGTAAAAACAGTGTTACTGTTTGGTGGAGGTGGTTAGTGAAACAGACTTGAGGACAGAATACTGTGATAAGAATAGTATTCAGTAGTGAGTTTTGCCTTTATGTGAGCAGTCACTTTGTCATAATAGTAGGCTGTCCCAATTTTTGCATGTGTATATTTGATTTTGGATCGAAACTGAGAGGGAGGAAGAATGAGAGCTTTTGTGCACTTGACATCCCGTGACCTTCTGCAGGTTTGGCGTCCACTTGCTCTTGGGAAACTTGATTGAAAGACTCAAAGGAATGTGCATCGGTGGATGTGCGTGGGTTTGTATACGTAAATACTCGTGGCTGCAGCCAAGGAATCTATTCTCTGCTGGCGGATGCAATCGATACACATACATCAGCACTGACTCGCTTTGTCTCAAAACTCTGCAAAGTCACATTTAAGTTGGGCGAGCACTTTATTTTTTGGAGGACTCTGAGAAATTAATGTGTAAGCCTGACACAAATAAACAGCTCATGCATAAATATGCCCATAACTTTTAGACAAAAGGAGAACAGCTCTATCTCCGTTGCAAGGGGGGGATTTCTTTCCTTATCAAAGCAACACAGGGCAAGATTAAAGAGTCAAAATCCTCCCCACGTGTGTGTAGTGTGTGTGTGTGCGTGTGTGTGTGTTTGCTCCTGCATGCCTGCCCCCGGTCGTTCTCTCTCTCCTTCTCCTCCCTCCCTCCCTCCCTCCCTCTCGTCACTCTCCCCGTAGCATTAGGAGCTAGCTGCCAGGCTCTCCTCTTTAGCATCCATCCATCCCTCCATCCTTGCCCCTGGAGGAGTCTGCATTAATCAGTCTTTTTTTCGAAGGAGGTCCCGCTACAGTAGCTGTTGTGTTTCCTCCCATTTGTTACAATGCAGATGTGGCCTACAGTGAAGTCACATCAATCCTTATACAGTGGAATTACACGGCCAATCAATAGCATTCAATAACAACAGGGCATTTGGCTATCGGCCTGTCCACTCTTTCATCCCACCCACTGACAATGGCCTCTAGTTTCTGTGCATACTGCATAGGTTACAGATTACACTTGGAAAATCGCCAGCAAAACAAAGCAAAGCACTTTTTCTGTCTATTTTGCAAAAGGCACAAGAAGCAGATCTATCGGTATGGAAGCTGCTGCCCAGATGTAGTGCAGAGATGTCATCTGCCTATACGATAAGTAATTCAAATATCAGCAAGGGAAATGATGACATTATGAAAGGTTAATATTGGATTTTAAACATACGGAAACTCCCATCAATCTTACATGCAACAGCATTTTAAAACCCCTTCCAATCCATTCTGCAATGATAAGAAGACACACAAAGGTCTTGAGTATTGTTCAGGTCCTGAATTGTCTGAGGGGTTGTTTGGGTCATGCTCTTAATGTTCATGTTGTTCCTTACAACAACAGGTTCAAGCCAGATGCAGCAACGTCAGGCTTCAGTGGAGCCGGGATAGTTTTAGGTTTACAGATCAGATTTGGATTTTAAATGGTGGTTTTGTTCTTTAGCAGTCAAGGTACTGGAATATGTCTAATGTTGCCTTCAGCAAATGTAGCTGAATATGAATGACAAATTATTCAAACCCGTGAAATTTAAATGGCCGCCTGAGAATAGACAGCAAATGAAATCATCTTTGACAAGTAGCACACATATAATAAATCTTATATAGTTTTTTTAGTTGAAAAAAACCCCCACATACATGAGATCATAATCATTTTTTATCACCAAACGACCGGATATCATTTAATATATCACTTTCATTTTGAACTCAACTCATCAAAATAAACACATCACATATATGAATATTGCACTGTTATGTAGCTGTTTATGATTTCTAAGACTAGCCTGCTACTCTCTGCTACACTGGGTCCAAATCAAGCCGTCAGCGAGCGTGCCAGCGTGTCCAGAGGGCGTCACCACACATACGGTACTGAGCTACGAACAGACACCGCTTCATGCAACGGGTTGACGGTGGCTGCCAAAGGCCAGAGAGGAGAGGAACATGGAAGGACGTGTGGGACAGAGAGATGCAAAGAGAAGGTGAGGAAAAGAGGAAAAGGAAAGTGGGAATGGGAATGGCTGTGCAGAGGAGAGGGAATAAGAGAGAGAGGATGAGAGAGTAGGTGGAAGATGGCAGGAGGGCAGCATGCAGATTGCCCAGGACCTGACTGGCATATTCTTGGACGGCCAACAGACGGAGAAAGAGAGAGATGAGGGAGGGGTTGGGGAGCCGGGGAAAGTTAGGGCCCTCAGGATGTTCTGTCCCACTGCCAGCCCCAGAAGTGTGGCTGGGAGATAGCAGGCCCACGTGTAGTGGTGCACCATGCACATAAACATACACACACATGCACTGACAGTGAACATGAGGGGATGGAGCAATGCGTGTATCAAGATGGTTAAGAGAAACTCTGCTGAAGAGATAGGACATACTGTAAGGAAAACAACAACAGAAAGCGGAAAGGAAATACAAGAGAACACACGTTTTCAATGCCTGCTAAGTAGCTGATTGACTGCATAAGAAAGAAAACTCAGTGTAACAATATTGTAGTGAGGTGAGCAAGCTTCATTACCCCAAACCACATCCTTTCACAGAGACCAATATGTAGCTGCATCTTCAGTCAGGTCAGCTCTCTTTCTGGGCTTTACTTTCTCCTTCTGTATCCTCCACTCTCATTGTCAATGTAGAGTGGAGGAGCTTGAGGCCATGTGTGCAGGTTTGGGCCAATTATAGGGATTCTCATCAGTGCCGGGTTGCCTTCTTGCTGCAGGCTCAGAGCACACAGACCAGCCGAGGGTCCACATGGGTCAGCCTTGTACCCCTCACATCTCCACACAATGAGCATACCTGGGAGATGCAGTACTGCTGGTTATATAAAAGACAAAAAAAAACGAAAAAATAAATATGTTACTACATAGGACAACATGTTATGTTATAATTCAACCATTGACAAAGACTGTGCAAACAGAAGAAGCATACAAATTAATCTAGAAATGAAGCTGATATAGTGTGAAAGAAATGCTGTAACCTTTTGGTATATCCAGTAATATCGATTTCACAATCAAGCACAGGCTTCAGGAAACTGTACTGTTACATAAACAAAGCTGAGTAAAATAAATATATAGCAATGATGGCAGAGATCTCTCGAAAATTGAAATTCAGGAATCATAACTTCAACATGCACCATTTAAAACACAGGAAAACAGAGTGACAGAGAAACACAAACAAGTGGTATTTTTAAACTGGTTAATCTGAAGCAGAAAACTCTGTAAAAGCTGATTACCAGTAACACCTTACAGTTTATCTCAAAGTGGCTTAAAATGAAGCCTGCTATTTATACGGCCTTCCTTTTAGCATTGAAGGGGGAATATGATACGAAGTGGTCAAAGCTCTGACGCCCATAAAGGCACCAGTCAAGTAATGTCAGAACTGCCTGTTGTTGGACTCCTTACCCCACTAATGTAAGATATGTCTGTAAGACGGTAATTCCACATCCACAAAAGAGATGCTGTACGTAAACTCAAAAGCACATCCGGATTTGCCTCTGCTATCGGGCCCAGATTGAAAACAATGTCTGGAAGAGGAATGCCACATGAACACACGGCCACATTAGATAGTTGAATGCGTACAAAATGTAGTTTACGCACCTTTTTTTACGTGTTTGGTTACTTGTACATCATAGTCTTTGCCATACCACAGTGGGAACTATGCTAGTGATGATGTAATGTGTTGCAGACACTTAGTGAGAACGCACAACACAACTTGTCCCAATGTCCCAGTGAGTGGCTTACGTTGTGACACAAATGTTATTAAATATATTTAAATTGACGCAAAGGTAAAGTGATACTGTCCATTCACTTTATGTATGAGTAAATAAAGTGTGCAGAACTTTATATTGATTTATTCATAGAACTGAGAAACTTAATAGCAGAAATGTACTTAAAGTGCGGGCCCGGTAATCCATGTCACTCAGGTTGGGTGATAACTTCCTCAATTTACCTGCGGGTTAACAAGGAGGGTCCTACACCAGAGCTATATAACAACAGCAACAACAGCAGCTCTTCAAATATACACTTTATTCAGCCATAATTACCAGCTTGGAGGGAAATGCAGCTGAGAAACTGGATTAAGCATGACTGAATCTTCTTAAGTGGTTATAAAATCAAAGCGCACTGAATGTTTGCCCCATGCACATTGGCTCGGGGATGAAAGGCTTGGCCGAGGTTCGTGAACTAGCACCGACACCAGGATGTTTTTTTTTTTTTTGGTCAAACGATCTGCTTTTATAATACTAGGACTTTGAACGGCGCTGGCCTGTGTGTATGCTGCTGAAAACGAATCTCAAACACGGGCTGGAACTGTGTGTCTTGGAGAAGGAACCAAACGTGTGGCCTGTTTGGCGCGGTTGCAGCAGCGCAGCCCTGAAAGTGGATTGCGCTGTTGCTGTGGATTAGCGGAAGGCAGCAGCAGGCACCATGTGTACTCGTGTGTGTTTGTGTGCGTGTGTGTGTGTGTGTGTGTGTGTGTGTGAAACAAGTATGTGTGCATGTCTGTGTGTTGGCGCTGGAGGCTAGCGTGTGGTGAAGAGGGAGATTCGCACCTCCATGCACGCTGCTGAAAACCTGCTAACCGTTGCATTTACAACTCTCAGTATGGTGAGGTAAACACATTTTTAGTGAACCCCTGTCCGCCCCCTCTTCCTGAAGATTTTTAAAGGAAAAGCAGCAAAGGCATATCCAAAATAGCAATGCTCCAATGCTTTGCCCCTCAAACAAACATTTTGGATTGCCAAATGATGCTTGTCGTCCAAATGTAAACATTCCCTGATACCATCGCATGGACTTAAGCCTTTTGACAAAATGGAAAGCAAATCATGTCCCCGTCCCCACAGAAACCTGCACTGAAAGAAAAGTTGCCCACTGAGATCCTGCTAATCCTTTAAACACTAATTGTAGTGCTCTCGGTTTTGTAAAACCATAATATAAATACTCATGGGTATTTATTTCCTCCTTCAAGGAGAAAAATGAATATCAGACCCAGATTTCTATCCCACAATGCATTTGGGGTTGTAAGTTGAAGAGGAGGGAAGGCAGACAGAGGAAGTTTTAAATGTGTCAAAAAGAAAGACATTAGGCCCGTGCAAGATGTTCATTTAGGAAACCTGGTGTGAAGGTAGGTACGTCGGTGGCCCATTAATTACAATAATCACATTGTAGGTGTTAGAATAATTCATTAACTCAGATTTAGTTAAGGCTTCATTTAATAAGTCCTTGTTGGTCAGGAGAAAAGAGACAGGAGAGAGGAAGGTGGGAGGGAGACAGAGATAGAAAGAAAGAAAGGGAGGGGAAGCTGGAGAGAGAGAGATACAGGGTGCCTATTAAAACCACAAGGACTGGATTGTCAATTTGTGTTTGAGCGTTCCACTGGGGGAACTGTTCCATCCTTTTCAAGAGATATATCATTGTATAAAAGACCAAAGGGAGGGAAAATGAGACAAAAACTGGGGGGATGGAAGGTGGTGGTGGTGGTACAAGGGAGGGATGGATGGAGGGAGTTAGGGAGGAGGGGTGGTTGGTTAGGGAATCAGTTTTTCCTACTATATTTAACTGACCCATAAATCTGTTTTTAAATTCCCCTCCATTTAAGAACGCCCAGAAGAACTGCAGAAGACAAGGCGAGTGAAGGGAGGGTTTTTCTTTTTCGTGCCGGCTGTTAAGTACCACAATCCATGCATAGCCGACGCTACATTTATCCTAACAATGTAATTGGTCCAGCTCCCTTGGCTGGTGGCTCAGTTACTGGCCCTCCCTCAGGCCCCCCAGTGTGTCTGTGTGTGTGCGTGTGTGTGTGTGTGTGTGTGTGCGTGTGTTTGTGTGGGTGTGTGTATGTATGCGTGCGCAACAAGGCCCTCCCTTCAGCCCTCAAATGAAACGAAATCCCTGGCTTCCATTGAGACAGAGACTCACTGGGGGGCATGGCGGCTAGGCTAACATAGCTAATGCTAACATAAACTCAGCACACCTGCTAACAACCTCACTGCAGGGCAAGGAGTGTGTGTGTGTGTGTGTGTGTGTGTGTGCGTGTGTCTGTGTGTGTGTGTGTGTGGGCAGCCAGTTGGGAGTGGGCTTGTGGATTGTACCATAGGCAACAGATGAAAAGCAAAGGAGGCGGACTCACACAAACACAAGAGCAGACATGCACACACACACGCGCACACACACACACACAAACACACACACACACACACACACATACGCACACACTCATACACACACACTGAAATACACAAACAATCCAGCTCCCTCCAACCACCCCAGACCCTCTCCTCTTTTTTCATGTTTCTCTCTGACACACACACACACGCACACACACACACTGCACACACTCTCTGCATTGAGCCTTAGTGCAATTATGAGGAAGAGGACAAAAGCTTCACAGACAAGAGCAACATAAGGGTCGGCTTGCTGTTTCACCTGGAGCTAAATATCTAAAGCGGAGAGGAGTCAGAGAGGAAAGGGAGGTGTGGGAGATGAGGGAGGGCAGCGGTAGGAGGTGAGGGAGAAAGATGGGGGAGGACAGGATAGGGGGACAAGCGGAGAAGACGAGAAGGGTGAAGAGAGGGGAGAGCAGGTGCTTATTGGCAACTATTGTTAAGGTTGGATACACTGTTACAGTTTTCTCGATCATTTTCAAAAAAATGTTTATCTTTTCTTTTGGGAGATTACAGACACGGCTGAATTGGCGAGGTTACAAATTTAATGAGGGGAGCTAGATAACAGTAAGAATGAAAAAAAGGCTGGTTAAAAATACGATGATGATGAAGAAGGAGACTGGGACAGCGGAGCGAGGTTCAGCAACGAGGATAAGGATAGCAGTTGGGGAAGGGGGTGAGGAAGAAGAGGGAGGTGAGAATGTGGAAGAAGGGAGAGTTGGGGGAGGTGGGGCGGGGGTGAGGGAAGAGGAGGAGACAGGAGCCGCATAATGAAGCGCCAGGCTAATTTGGAGAACTCCAGCTGGCTGAAGCCAGAGGGCCTGAGCTTCCAGAACATCTGAAGCACCTTAATGCTGCACATACACACACACACACACACACACACACACACACACACGCACATGCACACATATTACAACTCATACACAAACATGCACACCAAACATCACACACTCTTTGACCTGAACCTGTTTCGCAATCTAACCTCAGCCACACACACACACACACACACACACACCTACACACACACACACAACAAACAAACAAACCGTATACACTACAAACACTATAAAACATCAATACATTGGTGTGGTGTGGCTCTGTATATGTCTGTATGCTTGTGGTGATGTTTGGGTTGGGGATTAATAAGGTCGAAGACTTGGTTGATTCTCTCTTGTGTTAGTTTGTGTATTGAGTTTTTAGAAGGAAGACGGTGGTACCCATGTTTTTTTTCTTCCATACAGGATCCGTTGCACCACAATTAGGTGAAATGACTTTCAATGCAACCTGTGCATCATGCAGATTCAGGAAGAATACAGGTAACATAAAATACCCTATTTTTCCTATTTTTTAAAAGCTCACTTTCAGATAAAATGCACATGCTGTTTCCAATGGTGGACCATCGTTTTATCCTGCTTCTTCTGCGTGTGTACGTAACATGCCAAATAAAGGCCAGTGATGGCTCGTAAGCCAACATATTAAATCCACTGGATTCGTGATAAAGGCGATACCTCGATCACACAGGAAGTTGATGCCTTCTATGTGTTTTACATAGTCAATACAGATGTCAATTATGTTTCTGTGGGAACACCTTACAAACAGTGTCAGGTCCCACTCCACACGCTGTTGGTCCCCTGATGAGGAGAGTTGCCAACTGCCACTGTTTGCCTTCATCATATAATCAACCACATTGTGAATCTTTGAGCAGAACACGATTGGCTGAAATGTAGGAGTAAAATTCCTTTTCTCTGAGGCTACATCCCGGTAATGGCTTAAAACACAGCTGGATTAGAGCCTCTCTGGTTTACAACCATAAGGTTTCCCATCTGCAAACAATGCCCAACTATGTTTTGTTGCCCTCCTCCATTTGGTTAACCTCAAGCCTTTATGGTTACCTACGGGTGGCTCGGGGTGATGGCATTTGACTTAAGACTAGAGCCAAAGTGAAATGCTGACTAATCTGTAACATCTGGCAGATTTTATGAGAGAAGAGAGGGTGAAATGATGCCAGGTTGGCAGGTGGAGGAGTGAGGACCACTCATAATCCATTTATATAGCCGCACACATACACATGTATACACAAGACTTTCCATTACCAGGATGTGTTGTGGATTCTGATGCCTCGTCTCTGTAGTTCCATAGACCCAGAAAGTTAACCAACACACAGTCAAGCGCTTGTCCCCATTATCACATTGAAATACATCTACATACATACTTTTTATTGGGATCAGCCAGGCCTTCGCTCCAAAAGCACCATGAGCTCCAGACCTGGGAGCTGTCAGCAACTCCTATACTCTAATAAATGCTACTCAGAAGAGGCCTACAGCACAGGTCTGTTCAAAAGAAAGAACAAACAGACCCACAAATGAATGCAGAACAATCATTACTATTTAAATTAGTTCACAATCCATTGTAATACTAGGACCATCTCTCCATTTCAAATAATGTGAAAGACTAAATCGCCACACAACGTTGTTGAGCAGTGTTAAGGTTGCTTGTGAGTGTAAGTGCTCAGGGATCATTTGGAGATGTTAGTACAGCTCAGACAGCAAGAAATGAAGCCAATGTGGAAGTGCAGCAATCTAGCATTCTTTCTAAAGGACAGCAGGGGGTGGCTCCTCTGATTTAAATAATAAGTATAGAAGAATATGATAAATTGACCCTTCTTCTCGCTTGATTTCGAGTTTCATGAATTTAAGGTCTCAATCACTAGTTTCAAGTCTTCTTCAATACAGCTTGATGTTCATTTAGTAGATTATGGTCCCATTTAGAGTAAAGCATGCAATGAAGCAGGTTATGCTTTAGGGTGTGGCTACCTTGGGATTGAAAGGCGTTGTGCGGTCTGGGAGCTTTTGTTTTGTTTTGTTTTTATCGTACAACTGTAAACCCTTTCACAGTTTGTTTTCAATTTCGGTAGAGTTCAATGACGTATTCAGCGTTCTGTTGCACTTAGCTGCAGCCTGTTGTGTGTTCTGGTGGCAAAAAGCCCAAAACCAAGATGTGAACAGCCAAAATGCCAAATTTGAGGCTTCAAGACGGCACTCCATGAACATGAACGGGTACTGGGTGGGGTGGGTGTCCAGTGATGAATCCACCTCTATTTACCAGTCAATGGTACAGCTGTATCTTTTTCAGGATAACATTGACATGCTTTTTCATTACTGTTCACAGTTAGAAGCTGTGAACCATAATTCCAGCATGATCATTCAGTGTTAAAAACATTACATGAGGAAACGATCCATGGGATTTGATGAATTGGTTATTGTAGATTTGCAGATGGCACACAATGAGAATACGAAAGTGTTATGTTGTCGATGAATATGTTTGAATCTGCAGTTGGAGTTAATGCTCTCAGTTTAGGGTTTCATCAAGGTTCCCACAGACACATGCAGACATGTACATACTCTTCTTCAGCAGAGGCCCTCTACCTTCCCAACACACTGAATTACTCTGGTAATCACTGGAAAAATGAAACCGTTATGACACACACTAGAACATAAAAGGGAAAGAAACACATGCAACACACATTAACAAAGAGTTTACTCCTTATTCTAAGCTGTACCATGTAGCAATCATACGTGTGGTGCGCACCGGGGCGAGAGGAACAGCAACAAATTGGATTTCCCAAGGATGATGGTGTGATGAAAGATTGTGTGTTTTTCTCATCTACCGCCAGTGCTGTTAGAGAGCAGCATGATTAAATAAAACCTTGCCCAAGTTTCAATAAACGCATTATAACAATTGCATTTCCTTGACAAAGATTTAGGGACTGGTGTGATGCGATTGGATTACTGGGGAACATTGAGCTTTTTTAATGCTGTTTTTGCCCTGCCTTAAGTTGAACGTACACCTCCACTTGAGCAAGTTTACGGGATTTCTCTCCTCTCAACATGTGGTTAGGGACACTTTGATGGAGATGATGGAGGTGGCTTTTGCTCAACTCTCCCTCTTCCCAGTCCTATATGCAATGGAGAAAATAAATGGCCAAGCTTCTGCCTTTCACAGCCGTGGTAGGTATGTAAGTGCCTTCATCTAATGCCGGTGGATAGAGCATGGCTTTTAAGACATTTTCTGATAGGAACTTTTTTTGTTCAGCATTGTTTTTGTCATGATGGTATACAATTGTATACGTCCCGAATGCAGAGAAACAAAGGTCACTGTTTAGTTTTTTTATTCCCGTACTGTGTGGTACCGGAGCACTGCAGCACAAATTGTTGCAAGGCCATACTCATGTACTCTATACATGAAACATGAATTATTTATCCAAATAATAAAGATAAATCTGAGTCATAGCAGACTTAATGCTGCAGAGAGAGAAGTCTGATGACAAACAGGTGAAGGTGACTCATAACTGGAGAGAGAGAGAACATGAGAGCAAATTAAATCAAAGGTGGAGACTACTCTCTCTCTCTCTCTCTCTCTCTCTCTCTGTGTGCGTATGCGCGCGCGCGCGTGTGTGTGTGTGTATGTGTGTGTGTTATCCACCACGGTGGGAAGATTGCACAAATGCTCATCCTGATTTAGGGTCAACTGTCAAGTCTCTTCATTGATTTAACCTCCAGTGTCAAGTGACACACATAAGCATACTCAGGTATGGCCCAACGCTACCCATCTGTGGTTCTGGCAGGTGGCAACAAGCCGGTTAATGACACCGCACCTTCTTTTATCCCTACCTTCAAACCTGCATCGCTCACATCTTACACACACGCACACACACACCTACACACACCTACACCTACACACACACAGATTACACACTTATACAGAGGGCTCGTTGGAACACAGTATGAAACGTTTAATGCTATCGATGACTGTGCATGTGTGTGCGGAAGAACTGTAGTATTTCTATAAATACTGCATATGTTATTTAACCGTTCACACTGAGTTTACTTACGACAGGGTCAAGAAGAAGAAGAAGAAGAAGAGATTTTATTTTCATTCCTTAAACAAACCCTCGATGATGATAATGAAAACTGTTAGCTAGAAGTCAAGAGTCAGTAAATCTACCGATAACTTGTTCATGTAAACTTGTTCACGGGTTTAGAAGATGTTTCTGCACAGGCTGGTTAGATATCTTCATTATTTAACCCAGAGGCAGCCTGTTACAGAAACACTGTGATTAAAGTATTAAAGAAAAATACACACATAGTAGATGACAATGTTTCCTAACAGTTAAAATGTTGCGCCTCTGTCATCTAAAGTGCCAATAAATCACCCAACAACACTAGTACGCACTCCAACTCACTTTATAAGTGCATATATAACGTTGGGCAAAATGCCCACATTGCTGACTTTCAGCCAACCCGGTACGGTATAATTAGCCTAATCACATTCACCTTTCTGTCATGTGAAATGCAATTAGGATGATTAGCCCAATACTTTTGAGTTACATAACTTTCTTCCATAGTCAATTCAATGCTCTAACCTTGTTGTGATGTCTGTGTCTGTACAACAGAGTGTCAAAGTAAGCCCAAGGTTCCGTATTAATATCCATCAAAGGCCTGGCGCAAGCTGGCACCTCTCCTTGATCCCCAAAGCCTTGTCAGCACACTCGCATCTCGCTCTTTCCTCATTCAATCAAGGGGAACTGTTGGACGCCGACTGACGAAGTGATGTGGCATTGACAGCCCGGCAGACAGAGAAACAGAGGGATGAAAACAAGAAGGATGGAGAGATGGGTGGCGAGTGGACGGCTTCTGAGCCAAAAACACAGTCAAGTTAATGGTGCGACATGCAGACTGATGGGCAGTTGACCAGCCAAATACAGCAGATGCTGAAGGACCGACGAAGGGTTCAACAAAAGAACAGATGACGGTGCTGAAGAAGCACTTCGCTGTGACCCGATCCCCGAGGAATTCTTTGGAAACATGTGTGCCAAGCTGACAGGACCACAGTTAATAATCTGAATAAAACGGTGTGCTTTTTACGTCTGAAACTGACTGGAAGAAGGAAAAAAGACAGAAATATATGCAACTGTTATTATGATTATTTCAACAGGCAAATATATGACATTATGGAATGTCATAAAAAAGTGACATTGAGTAATGACAAAAACATGCAACAATATGCCACTGTGGCAAAAGTGTTCTGTGTCAAATTCACTCCCAACTAAAGTGACATGCAGGTTCCCCGACGCAAAATAAAAATAGAAAGCCAAACAGCATTATAATGAGAAGAAATTGTTTTATTATTGTTCCCCCCCCTTCTCTCCCTTTACTCTCTGTTAGAGGCATCCAGCATGCTCCACAGTGTAGCTCACAGTTTTCCTGCCTGCACTCTCTCCTTGGAGGGAAAGTCGAAAGGTTTTTCATTCATCTCAAACCGAAGACGAAGCACAAAACATGTCTCCCCCGAGAGACCCACGAGGAAACTGTGAACACCTTGCCCCAAATATCTGATCTTGGAGGAGCAGAAAATAGCATGCGCGTATTTGTTTGCCGGGACGAAGACTTCCCTCATTCCCCAGACACTCTGTTGTCATTGAACATAATGCCGCCGTGTGTTAGGCATATAAAAATATTTTTTTTTCGATTTGTATTGGGGAAATAACAAACCTCCCAAGAACAAAAGATAATTGTATTGATTTGTTGAGCATGTGGAGCAGTTCAAAAAGTGTCTGTTGGTAATGTTTTGAGCGCCGAGATCGTGAATGTGTATTTTCTTTTCTTATGCGCGCATGCATGTGCGCGCATTCGCCGGCTCGTGTGTCTGGATTGCGTCCGCTTGTGTTCGTTGTATTGACAGAGCTCTCACCGGCGCTGCGAACTAAATGGATCATTTGGGCTTTTTAACTTGAGTTTGAGAAGAAGCTCAAAGGCACCAAGAACTAAGACGAAAGATCCAGATTTGCAAGCAAAAAGTGTTGAACTCATTCAGTAGGTGTGTGTGCGTGTGTTACTGTGTAACCGCATATTGGTGCAAATAAGAATCGTGTGGCTTAAAGTCATAGAACACTTAATCGACTTAAAAGGAACCAAAGAACAGGCCAACCTGTTCTTTGGTTCCTTTTAAGTCGATTAAGTGTCGATGCAGCGTTCTGCATTTTAAATGCCATCCAATGAACAAGTGCACAGCAGGGGACTTCAACAACAATACATAGTGTGGTCCCATTTCAGCTTTTAATAAAAAAAAATATAGAATGGCATTTCATGGTTGCTTTCACCGCATCATTTCACGGCCGAGTCTGAACAAAGTCAGTGACAGCAGTTAATCAGACTCACTAAGAGGAACCGGAAATGTCAGTTATGGCTGATGGCTCAGGGAAACATTTCCTCATCTATAGGCAAGCTTCTCTCTCGGTCCGCTTACTCTCGCTCTCTCTGTTGCTTGAAGCTACGCTAAATCGGATGGATTTGTGCATTGATAAAGGCCGCTACTCGACGAGCCAAAGAGCAACATAGTAATTATGCTCTTTGCCTTTATTATCGTATGTTCTATTTGAGTCACTATCAGTGACATTCTCCCTCTGTCTGTCACACACACATAATAATAATTCAATCCTGATTATGAATACTGATTGATGCATATTATAACCTAGTGGTTTTAAAAAAAAAAAATGTAACCCGCTTTATTCGTCAGTACAGTCAGTATGTCCTTTTATTTTTCACATAATTATATTTACATGATCACATGGAATTGCTGCAGCGACCATTTTTTTTCTATGGACCCCGGGAAGAAGAAGCTGTCGTGCTGGGAAAAGCTAATGGAGGAATAAAGGCCAGCATAAAGCATGAGCTGCATTTCACTCCTCTGCTTGTCCATGCAAGAGACATAAAAAGAAGAAATGAGCAAGGAAAGTGAGAATCCGTCTTTGCCTTTTGCCTGGAAGGTGTTTTCTGCAGCGGCTACGGCCGGCTGTGGTTGTGTCCAGTGAACACGATGTGCAGTCTGGCACAGTCGTCTCAGATGTGGCAGTTATGTAGTCAGTCCTCTCCGACACCTAAGGGTGCTTTCACGCCCAACCTGTTCGATGTGGTTAGAACAAACGCGGGTCCGTTTTGCCTGGTTAGTACGGTTTGTTTGGTGCTTGTGTGAAAGCTGTCGATCCAACCCTGGTGTGGATGTAATGACAGCATGTGTGGGATTTTAGCATGATTTCAAACTACAAATATATCCATAGATCACACAATCTGTTCAGGATCATTGATCAACGAGTTACCCGTCGGACCGCGCGACGTCGTGTTCCTCTTGGTCTCGTATTGTGTCAATCGTCATCGTGAACCGGAACTAAAATGCAACAATGTATCTTTTCTTTCCCCCTGGACCGGATCAAATGAACCGAACTGCCGGTGTGAAAGCACCCCGAAAGGGTTCTGAAAAGCATTCCTGATTCCAACCTCCTCCAGCCCATTGCAGTCTTGAAAGAGTGTCAGATATGTCTGCAAACATCAATTTGCAGCAGCAAAAAACATTTAGACACAGATGGTAATAGAATAATTGCTACAAAGGAGATGTGTAAAATCCTTCTCAAGTGCTTTGGAAGGAGACCCCCATGTTGCCCAGCCTGAGGGGGCAGACTGGTAACCTCTTCCCAGAGACGGTGACCCGCAGACGGTTAGGGGAGCAATAAGACTGGGCCTTCAAACTCAGGTTAGTGGGAGGGATTCAGGGAGCAGACATTACCATATTTTTTGCCAAACCCACATTCATATGCAACAAGCAGAGCACTTGAGCCCAGATTCATAATTAGACATACAAGCCACACAGATCTAATCAAGAAGAACACGCAACGCTTTCCATAACCTGAACACCTACACACACATGGGACAGAGCGTCTCACTTACATTCAGCACATATAGCAAACAAAACATCTCTCTTCCTCTTGCACCAACACACACACACACACACACACACACACACGCTCACACATTCACACTCACACTCAGAGAGAGAGAGAGAAAGTTTCACTCTGGTTATCAGCCCTGGTCTCTTGGCTACGGGGCTTGTGGGATACCCCTGCTTCTTGGCATTCATTTCTAACACAAGCTGGAAAAGCAGGCTTTGGGTTTTTGTTTGTTTGTGTGTGTCCGTGCTTCTGACTCATTCTTTTGTTTTTTACGCGAGTGTGAGTGTATTTTTGTGAGGCAGATGCATTTCATATGGCCTTTCGTTTGTGTGATAACTTGCATGCCACAACGTTGTGTGCGTGTAGATTGTAACAGGCGAAAACAGAGCTATAAATAGATATAAAGACAGACACTGAAAAATAAATTACACATATGTGAAGAAATGGCAATCAGTTCGAGAATAAGACAAGACAGAACCACCCAAAAAATGTAATCCCCTCCTTTTGAATTTTGTACATGCAACAAAAGGATTTCAAAATGTTTTTATGCAGGGCTTCATTTTTAATCGCAGGCCAAACTAAATTTTAGATTTATATGTGAATGTATAAATGATAGAAGGGCAGAGTCTACATTTTAAACATGTTCTATTCTTTCATTTTATTTGGGCTAAAGTGCCTCAGGGGCCAAAGAAAATCTTTAACATTTCATATCGTGTTCCTCAGACACTGTCTTCACACTTTACAGAGAGTTTTCATATCTGAGTTATTCTTATTCTGTGTTTCAATATCACTAGCTTCTCGACACATTTGAGAACTTTGTATATACAGTATATTGTTGAGAGCATTGTACATCATAATACAACCGAAAGGCATAGTTAAATTTGTGCCATCGGACCATAATAACACATCTAAATGATGATATCATTTTTTAGGCAAAGTTTAAAAGAAGGATATCCGTTTACATTTCACTCACACGTTTTCCTAAGAAATACCACATGCACTCCTAACTGCTGTTTTTACTGCCTCCTGTCTGGGCTTTCAGGTCACCCCTTACCTTTAATTACCTCCATCTGTCCATCCCTGCATCTCCCCATCCATATATTCATTCTTCCAATTCTTCCTTTTGGCTCCTTCGTGGCAATGATTCAACTAAAGTACGACGGAACAGCTTTTTTTGCAAGAGACAGACATTTGTCGTGTTGAGCAGTTACGTGTTATGTGAAGTCTTTTTTTAAAGCACAAAAGGCCAGCGTGGGTGAGTTATCACTTCATCACAATTCAGACAATGTCAGGTTGGATGTTGACCACACAAGTACAAGTACTAAACCCTATCACCAGGGAATCCAAATGTGCATGAAGTACAGGGCATGCGACACATGTACGGCTTTTTATTTGTACATTCGGCATCGTCATAATATAGAATGGGGAAAGATTGCTCTCAACTCTGGGACTTGAGGGTTGAGTTGTTGTCACAGGGCTAACGACTCTCATCCAAATGCACAGTTTTTGTCTCTGTTGTGTGTCTAATCAAAATATGTGTTGCCTCCACCTGTAACTCCTGTTTACTTCCTCTGCCTGTCTCCCTCCTCCCCTCTCTCTCTCTCTTCTATGTCATGTCTCGTCTCTCTCTCTCTCTCTTAATCCACGCTGTCATCAACAGATTCAGATTTAAGCTTGCATTTCTTCCTGGAGGCCACTGAAGATGAAACGTAGCTGCTAGTTTGGCTCATAAATGTCTCACTGTGTGCTGATGTGCCAGGAGCCCTCTTTAACTGGTTGCCTGTTGCCTTTGCAGCCTTCTTTGCAATACCAACACACACCCTCTACCGTTTTCAGTACATTTGCACACATGACTTGAACCCCCTTAATCCTAAAAAAAGCAGATGGGTTGGTTTAAGATTTGATTTTATCTAGAGATAATATCATCGGTATGCATGATGTTAAAGGAAGGGGGGTTAGAGGGGGAGATGGTGAGGTTACCTTCCTGCCAGCCAGCCAGAGCGCTAACATTGCTGAAAGGCAAAAAGAGGAGATTTACTAATCCCCACCTGCTTGTCAGAAGATTTTCAGTTACCTGCTAATGCAGCCAGCCAGTGGCAGCAATGTTGGAACGGAGTCAATGTAATCATGTGCGTGTGTGTATGTTTGCATGTGCATGAACAAGCTAGTGAGTATAAAGAAACAACTCAGGGTGTACAGTATGAGTACGGTGGGAATAAAGATGGCTTGTGTGCTTGAGAGAAATGACGTGTGCTTGTGAGTGCGCAAGTGAAAAAATAAGAAGAAAACAAAAATATCGTAAGGGGAGACCTTTTTGGTTGAAAAAGTGTTTTCATGGAGAGATCTATATTGTTATTAGACAGAAACGGCCACAAACGAGCAAAAGACAGACATACTCTGCAGCTGTGCATCTGAACACCACTCATGCTGACCTGTCGTTAAAATAAAAATCACATCGCTTCCTTTTTCCTGTTATAAAACGAAATAAAAACACAAACACTGAGCAGGCTCCAATGAAGCCGTTGAATACAAGTGCTGAAAGAAATGTACACGGTTATTTTGCGAAAGAATCACCACGGTACATTGGAAGTTGGACCCTTTTTTTAGACATCTTTGATCCGTCTTTCTGCTGTTACAATGTTTACCGGGCAAGCAAAAGGGTACAGACACAGGCGCACAGGTGGCAAGTGATACTGAGAAGAAGAAGAATAGAAACAGAAATACGAAATCACGAAAATAAAGGCATATTTCCCAGAATGTGTGCACGTATTCACCACCTCCATTGTCCAAACTAGAAAGCACTCAATTAGGATTTTGTTGTGAAATGTGGTTGCACAATTATTGCAAACAGGTCTGTACCGCTGCCCTCCTCCCCTTTAATAAACCAGGTTAGTCTTCTCCTTGACTCAAGTTGTTTAATGACCATAGCTAATGCCGCTGTGCGCTCCCTCTCTTTGTCTTGTCTGTGTAGCCAGCCTAATCGCTGCTGACAGTCAGCTTTGCTCTTTTATTAGCTCTGCGTCGCTTGCAATCAGTGACAGTGAAGTCAGGCAGCAGGAAGGGCTTGTGTGAACTCAACACCCACTCGGACTCGATGTTTAGATTTGCACACACACACGCACACATTTGTGTGCGTGTGTGTGTAGGTGTATAAAACTTGCACTCTTCCGAAGCCATGTCAACAAACACCTGACCTCCTCACGCACGTGTACGTGTGCACACATTTGACTCACGTGCATACGTTCACAAATGCAAACTCAGACACGCATGTAGGCACATGCGCACGTTTCTCCATACGCACACATCGAAAAATAATGAAACAGCCTCAACTAGGCAGCCACTGGCCTCACTGTATGTGGGTCAGGCCCATGCAAAGCTGTATCGATTTTTTTCGGCCCGCGTGTCTGACTGTGTGCCACCACGTTGAAAAGGCTGTACGCTAATGCGACAGCTAGCAAGCATAGCCAAAACACAGACACACACACACACACACACACAAATTCACAGGCGAGAGGTTCCACAGTTTGCTAGCCTCTTCTTGTCAGTGCCCCACGAATTGGTAGACAATGGACTTGTTTGATAAAGAGGAGGGATGACATTCGAACGGGCAATTTGTGAGCGACGGGGCGGGAGAGGGGGATGGGGGCGGGACGGGAGGGTCAGGAATTTGCCTCACTCACTTTAAAGAATGTAGCGTCACCCATATGTGCGTCTGCCCTGGTGCATACTCGATGGAGTGGAAGGGCAGGGATGCGAGAGTGCTCGCTCCCTTTTTCTTTCTCTCTCTATTTCCAGTCTACTTTGCAGGGCTGACGAGCCTTTCTCCCCACTCTGGTGCAGAGCTAATGCTGTTTTGTCTATTGCATTAAACCATGCAGTGGCCATTTAGGACACTATGTAGGCCACAGCAGGGAGAGAGATGGCTTTGAAACCAGGGCCAGTTGAGGTCAGAGCAGCGCATAACTCAGTCACGGTGAAATATTTCCCAACATTTGAAAAGCTGAAAAACCCCTCATCCTGAATGGCCAGAACCCATCCTTCCTACCAGTAAACGTGCTGCACACTCCATTTAAGTGCTTTTGAACGAGCCCTTATTAATCCCCCTAACTGCTGGTTTGCACCTCATATTTACCACAGCTGACCTTTTGACCTGGCCACTGGCTAACATCTAATGTTGAAAATTGGCTAATTTGTGAAATGGCAGAATTTGGGGGTAAAGACCACTTAGAGCTAATGGCTGTCTCATCTGAATACAAGCTCCATGCTTAGGGGCGGGCGAGCGCCGGGCAGCAGTGCTACCAGTGTTGGTGAGGTGTATTTGCAAGAATTGCCCATCCGAAGGAAGCCAGATATTTCTCCCCCGAACATCAATCTGAATAGCTAAGACTGTCACCGCCTCCATTATCTCACCATTCGTTATCCTTGTATGCTGTAGGCTTTTTCTCAATTACAGCCATTTATGGTTTCTGGAGTAATTACATCAAACTCGAGTCAGTTACCTGTAAGGTGTGTTCCACTGTAAATTAATTTGGAAGTTTCTGTCTTACTTCCTTTTCATTTGGTAGTAATGGGCTCTACTTGTTCTTATGCAAGACAACCAGAGGGCTGAATGAATTGTGAGGCAGGAAACTGACCTCATGAGGGAGGGAGACAGAAAGAGTTCAGAGGCATTTCCATTAAAGCCGGGAGACAGAACATGATATGTGACAAATGATGCCAGACAAGCATATTGTGCCAAGCCGGTACATGCATGGGGAAAGCTTACATGTAGATTATTGCTATTTGTCATGGACCAAAAAAACTCAACAAATCTCATTAGTATAATCATTTTGCTGTAAACTGTTGTATATTATATTTGTAGATTACATTTAGTTATTTAACCATTTCATCAAAGTATACTAGATTTCTTTTATAACCTATAAGTTAAACGCACTATTTCAATTTCATGTAATGGATTCTGCAGCCTGCAATTTACATCAAAGTCTCATCCTATTCAGCGGCCAAATAAAGTATTATTTTAATCAAGCATTTAGAAAATACAGGTGAGAAATTACTTGCATGTTATCTGTCTATTCCTGTTTTTGATTTTTTTTTTTCAACTTGATCAGGCAATGATGTGTTTTCTTGTACAATGGACATAAGTATACGCAAATAGCAAATTGTTGAAATTATTTTTTAATCGATACAACATGTTTTCTCTGAAAGTGTCCACGATTCCAGCAATACCTGAGAAAACTAATTTATTCCTCTACTCACTGTAATTTGAGTATTGGCTGTTTCGCTATCTCTGTTACCTTCAGCATATTTAGCCAGCCCTTCATTTGCACTCGTCGTTAAGGCTAACAGCTTATTCAGCCTGTTTATGGATGGCCCCTCAGAGCTAAATTAATAGAAGAGGCTTTGGGGACCGCATAGGAAAGTCATAAGCAAGACTGTAATGCTCATTTGCAACGTAGAGGCTAATTACCAATTTGCCACTCTCCAATCTTGTTTCATAATACGTTCACGGCTCAACTTCTTCTGTGTTTCGGTGCCTGCGAGCCATGTATGACTTTTATACAACAGAGGATGCTTTGCTTCTGTCTTTATAACTTCATGTACTGGAGATATTGAGCTCTAGACTTGCCCCACGCAGGCCCACATCTAACACTCGCTCATGTGAGAATGGTGCCGAGATTGCCTTCAGCTTTGACTGCGTTCTCTATTTTAATTTTTTTTTTTTTTTGCCTCGCACAGTAAGAGAGAGATAGAGAGGACAAAAACATTGACGGCAACGAGCGCAATTGAACACCAGTCGTCACTCTTAGATACTCGCCGATGATCCGGCTGCAAGAAGAGCTTAAGTGAGATTCAGAAAGGACAGAGGATTATTAAACCTTGACTTTGTTGTACAGCATACATCAAAAAAAAGGGCACAGATATGATTATGTCATGCAATCTGGATCATTAATTACAAAAAAGTTGTTATTATGTCTTCAGGAATTATAGGTACTAACAAGTTGAACTGAAAAGGCAGTAAAGGCCTGAAATGGTACATAACCTGCCCTTTTTTAATGCTCCTCTTGTTTGTAAATACCCTGAAATGACAGACAGAAACAAAATCGAATGAGCTAACATGTGGAATAAGTCACAGACAATTCATTAATCATCCTGAGATTATCACCTGCACTAACCTTGACTTTGCCTTTTACGTATTTTAATTGTATTTGTTTAATCTCTGGTGAAACAACTTCCTCAAAGTGACTAATGCCATTCATCTCACAGCAGAGTGTATAGTAATAAAGTCTGGCTTCAATAACCATCCATCCATCCATTTTCAATACCGCTTATCCTCATTAGGGTCGCGGGGGCGCTGGAGCCTATCCCAGCTGACATAGGGCGAAGGCAGGGGACACCCTGGACAGGCCGCCAGTCCATCGAGGGCAGCTTCAATAACCAGCATTCTTAAATATGCAACAATAAGTTCAGGGTGTGAACCTTCAACACTTAGTTTTATGTGTAATGGTATACAAAATATGTGGGAATACAAGACAATTATATTGTAAAACATAGGGCGTTTTTTTCTGACTCTTCAGTTTGCTCAGACTCTCACTTTAACCCTGAAGTGACTGGGAAACATAGCCAGAAAAGAAAAGAGTCACTCTAGTGTGAATAGAGCTAATCTAATGAATCCTACTGACATTATGCATCACCTGCAATAACATCAACTTTGCCTTTCATGTATTTTTCTTTTTCAGTTCTTTTTTTATCTCTGGTTAAACAACTTCCTCAGAGTGACTGTCAATGCTGTTCATCTCACAGCAAACAGAGTATACTAACAAAGTATGTGGATTATCTGGCTTTAAGAACCTCATTCTTAAACATCCAACAATGATTTCAGGGTGTGAACCTTCAACGCTTACTTTTATGTGCACCATGAAAGACTCTAATACATAATATGTGTGAATACTACACACCTATATTGTAAAGCATAGGGCCTTTTCACAACTTGTTTGGTTTGGACTTTCTGACTCATCAGTTTGATCAGACTCCGTCTTTAACCCTGAAGTGACTGGGAAACCTAGCCAGAAAAGAAAAAAGTGACTATAGTGTGAATAGAGATAATCTAATGAATCCCACAATGCTAAAACACAGATTCATTGGTAAACTTGGAAAAAAAACTATTTGCTGGTGTAACGGACGTGAACAGGGCATAGAAGAAGTCGACTCAGAAGTTGATCTTTCCAGTATTTATTTCTGCAGAAGACAATAAAAACACACACATTGCCTTCTGGTCTGTCTTGCTGCACATCAGCTTCCACGAATAGTATTAAAACTTTTGTGAAGGAAAGACGGGACTACGGAAGCCTAGGAGGCAAAGAAGAGGTGAAACGCAATTTCCACAGGAAACAGATTTAACTCTTCAAAATAAAATTCACACAAACACACACTTCAACAGGATCGTTGAATAATAAACAAAAATAAGATATAATACATTGAAAATAAGAAATAACAGAGTGTATTTCTAACTCCGTTACACTGGTACTTGTTGGTAAGAACAACAACCACACCAGTCGATGACCTCCAAGAGGAGATCAAGTGTGTGTGCCGTGTTCTGGCTGTCTTCTTTATTCTGAAAGAAACCTACTAGAAATACAGTGGAAAATACTCCTTTTCTTCTGAATTAGTATATATTGTTATGAACCTAATGTCCTGCAGCAGGTTACAGTGAGTATAGCAGTCCCTTATCAAGTTGCTCATAATGTGTACATGTGTTGGGCACCTTGAACCACATTCACAACAACCCTTTAAGTGGTTTCAGGTTCAGCCTACAGTAGCTTGACCTTATGGAACCTTGGTGAGTAGTTATGCTGTTTTGCCCAAAACAAATATAGCCTAGCTAGAAAATGCTGAAGGCAATACTCGTTTTGCCTAAAGCTCATTTATGCTGTGAAGACTGCATGAAACTGCAATACTAATGTGTGAGAAAATAAGGCCAGTGGATTTTTTGTGGGAGTTCACATCAGGCCCAAGCTAAAGACAGTAGGCTACTATACTGTATTCACTGGTGCATCAGATCTTCCACTGACAAATGTTCATTTGAAACGTAGACAAAATGTCGAAATATGAACCATCCAGTGGGTTAAATGAGTCAAACACAGAAATACAGTGTTACCTCAGTTAACTTCTGCATCATAATGTGTCCTTCCTTTGCCTGTGTGTTAATATGTCAGTGCACACACAGTAGTAAACTTCGTGTTGAATCATTAACTGTCGGAAATAGATCATTAAAAGTTCAAAAGAGATCCAGGTTAAACTCACAGAGTGAACATTACACCCTTTAAAAAACTTAAAAGGAAAGAGGCAGAGGACACAGTCTATGAATAGTCCAATGAGCTTGCTACTGCCCTCAGGGTCACCGTTGCATGTCCATTGAAGGCAGGAGGAGTGGAGTTGGTCATTGAAGGCATTTACATTTCAAACATTCTCCAAGATATTAAGACAGATGTGTGGGTTAGCTAGTGAGCTGGGACATCAGGGTTGATCTCAGGCGGAAGTAGCAGGAATCCAACGTGGACCAACAGGATTACATCCTCGTGACTCATCACTAAAAGAGCATTTTTTCGAGTAAACAACAACGGATTAGTGTTTCATATATTTGAATTCTTAGTTTTAAACATTTTTGAAAGTAAGCACAACGTATTGAACGTTTTTTTGTACATAAGCTGAAACTCTAAATCATTGTTGGATATACAGTAGTTGTTACTGATCACACCGATGCTGCTGTAATGAATAACAGTTTCAGCAAAAAGTACCAGGAAGAAAAAAAAACTTGTTCTACATTGCTGCTTCACAATAAATGCTGTCAAGGCATATGTTTTGCCTTTGGCAGTATCACATTTTTAGCAGTAAGAAAATGAGAGTGCAGAGGGACAGGAAATGTAAGGGCAAGAAGACAGCAAGTGTAACAAGTGTAGAAAAACACCATAAACCAACCCCCACAATGCCGACTAGGAATTGTAATTAACTGCAATCTAATTTATCACTACTTACTTCATGTAAGCAATTTCTTTTGGCGATACTCAAAGTGAGACCAAGCTACCCTGCCACCAGGCCGTGATTATGTCATTTTCAGTCATGCACTGACTGACTGGATATGTTGATATTGGCAGAGGTAGAAGAAGTACTCAACACTTAAAAAGTTAAATTATTGATATATTAATAGTAAAACTGTAATGATAGTACAACTGTGCAACAATGAAAGTTAGGAATTATCAGAACTTACATTTAGTTAATTTATATTCAAACTGGAGCTTTCAATTCTCATATAACGCTGGATAGTTTAATAAATATGAATGTATCATAGTTTAAGTGCTGTATTTTGTGAGTAAAATTTGAATCAGCAACGGAACCAGTAATATTTCTTCTGGCAGGTAAATGTATTTTGCGCAGTGTTTTCAGTAGAAGCAGAAATATACAGTTGAGTTGCATATTTTTCAGGGCTTTGGCTGGACTTTTGTTAGTTCAAAAAATGTACTTAATTATATAATTTTCGCATCCAAACATCATGACAAGTCTGTAGTTGTATGGGGCCCTTTTAGTCAGGGGGGGGGGGGGGCTCCAGGCAGCTGTCTACCTTGTGTCTACCAAAATGGTCAAATCTGACCGCGAGTAGTCAAAGTTTGGAGTGTCTTTTTCCGGTGAACCAGTCCGTAGAGACTTTTCTTGGTCTGACATGGTGAATCTAATTTTTGCTGATTACTTATATAACTATATAATTGACAGCACAGATCCAAATCCATTTTCTTAACTACTTTTTCATGCACCTGAAAAAATTTCAACCATTTGAAAATTAGTGTAAACTGTAAAAAATTCTAAATGTTGTCACTTTACTTTGTCATCATCCTCTGAAGTGGTTTTTTTCACAGACTGTATTTTCCTTAAAATAAATACTTGCTATGAGGAAAAGAATATTGGCAGTTGTGTAGTTTTAATTTTATATTGCAAGTTGCAGATACTATTTTTTTTCAAACAACTGCCAAAAAGTACATTTACAAGATTAATGTTGAATTTGAACACATCCTGATAGCCTCTTAATCACCTTTGCTTAATAATATTTGTTGCTGAGTCGATGGGCCTGAGCACATCGGAATGAAGTCAATGCAACCTCAGTTAATATTATATATATATATATATATATATATATATATATATATATATATATAAGCTGGACTGTGCTCGGGAGAGACCTTGTGCTGTTGGCAGACGAGCAGGTCACTGCGGTCTTACTCTGAGCAGCATGCTTAGAATGAATTACAATATTTTTAGTTAGTTTTCTTAATGTGTTTTCCTCCTCAGATTATTTTGGCCTTGCATTTGTAACAAATTGCAAGCTTCATGTTTTCTTCCCTCACGCAGAAGCCCTTCCTCACCAATGACGTGTGTGTGTGTGTTTGTGTGTGTCACTGTAACATTACTGTCGCTGTGTGAAACCGGTGGCCATGATATAATAATAATAATCCATATAGTGCTTTTTAAGGTACTCAAAGAGACTTTACATGTTACATTCATACACACAGCTACAGGGAGCAATACAGGGTTAAGTGTCTTGCTCAAGGACACATCGACTAGGGCGGGGATTGAACTACCAACCCTCTGATTGAAAGATTGACCTACTAACCACTAGACCCATAGTCTCCCCAACATATGATATCAACCTAACATTACATTATCTAGATTAGAAGAGCATGTTTTCCATGTTAAGTAACTAAGTAACAGTGAAATCTCCTCTTCCTGCACAACTCTGTGGCGATGAATGTCAAAGTTTAGTTTACAGATCAAGATGTTCACCATCCATCATCAAGTTTATCTGGTAAATACGCAACACTCTAAAGACTGCCAGGTTTCTGTAACCACAACTGCAGATACTGCCACTATTACAGAAACAAACTTAACATGTCATTACACCACCTCTAGGGAATTTAAACTGTTAAGTAGTTAGGGGCGCCAATAATCACCCTGTTTTTCAGCAAATGTCAGGAATGAAACATAGGCTTCATTGTCAAGTCAAAGAAGACGAACAGAGCTGCACACTAATCGAATTAAGTTGGCTGGAAAAACACATACTTTTATTTAAAGGAGAGAAATAGCAGATGCAAATGTCATTGAATATACAGACTTATTCTTTAAAAAAAGAGTAGGACATTCTCTCACAGCCACTGGACACTGGTTTTAGCAGTCCAAATAAGAAAACTACTTATACTGAGTATTGTCCACTATACCAGAATATAGATCAATTGTTGAGGTCAACAAAACATCGGAAAGAATGTCTCACATGAGTCACACTGCAATAGATCAAACTCATCCGTCCGCTCATGTAGTTTAATGCCTTAGACTATATTTAATATCCAGTCCTATACATACCGACCCTTTGAGACACTGTCACACCACCGCCTGTGGCCTCTTGATCTTTAAAATGAATCACAAGACCTTCACTGTGCGATGACATCACCGCGTCTCAGAGTGAATGACAAAGAAAGAAAGAAAGAAAATGTATTTAGAGTGCAATGTTTCATTTTCGACAATTGTCTAATTTCCTCAAGCGTTTTATGGGTGAACTCGCAGTCCGTGTACTCATCAAAGGGGCAAATTCACTGCCTGTCACAAGGCGCATAATAAATCCTTGTCATAGAGGAGTCACTTGCATGCAAGATGCCGCTTGTCGGTCAGCAGGATGTTTCTCCAACACTCCCCCCTTGCTCTCAATTTCTGGGTAGATCATGCCCTAATGATGACCCAGGGCCCACTTTTAATCACTACTTGCGTTGCCCTTTTAACAATGATTCCACTCCCCTGCACAATATTAACTCTAGAAGCAAGAGATGGATTCCTGTGATTGTTAAATGCCTAATAGACACAATCTTTTGGGGCGCTTCATTTTTTTTCTTTTTCCCTCCCAAGATATGATGCGCTGAGAAGGAAATGTAGAAATAATGGCTTCTATGACTTTCTCGTATTTCTTACGCTGTATCATGCAAAGGCAAGCTGACTTCCACAGCACTTGCTCCCAAGTTTGATTGAAGCAAAGTTGAGGCTTCACACAGAAGCCTTTTCTTTTTTCCTCGTGGTAGATGTCACTCACTCCCACGCTTGCGAGGCTGCACGAACTCTGTGGTCAAAGAGAAAGCAAGTCGAGTGCGATAGAAATAACTTTAACCAAAAAGTCAAACTAAATGACACTGACTCCTGATTGGAAGACCAGAATCCAGAAACAACAATGCGTGTAGAAGTGGTAGTCTTTTTATGGCACATTGGATGTTGTTATTAGCAATAGTTTTATTGATTGTACAATCGTATTCTTGAAAAGAATGCCGGATGTCGTTACGTGGGTGTGTTTATTCATATCTAAATATGCAAATATGTATAACAATTTTGACCGTTGCCCTTTCTGACATTTAATTTGAAGATATAAACACATACTCACTCGATGAACTCTACGCTCAACATGTTTCTCGTGCTGCAGCACCACATTCATGTTTGAGTAATCTACATGTGAATAATAAAGTAGCCTTCAAGGTTTATGTATTTTCCCCTTCACAGGCGGTGTTATTAATAGCCTCATCTTTCTTACCGCCTTAAATACAGGATGAAATATTTTGACGTGTTCATAGCAGAGGGAGGGAGGTCCAGGCCAAATAAACATTTGTTTTAATTAATCATTAGATTGTGAATTAAAGGTAGCTTTACAGCCCACTGGCCTTTCCCTTTGGTTCTGACATCACCTTGAGTCAGAAGTCTGCCCCCGTTAGTCACATCTGTATCTATTTAAGGAAAATCTTTACAGAGATAAATTATTTTTGAGCGCAGAAAGATGAATCTCCTGTGTCTTCTTTGACCTTGTGAACAAACTACAAAAAGTGGAGCAATCGATCGCTACCCTCTGAAGATGCCGCAATATTGTATTTTGGAATGAACGGTGGAAAAAAAAATAGAAGTCAAGCCGGATGAACAGCTGTATTGAGATAAACCGTCACCCCATATGCTGAGGGAAAACAATCTCTGCACATTATGGAGAGTGAAGATGAAAAAAAATAATACACTTAATCAACTAACATTGATATTACTTCTGGCAATTAGGAGCATGCTGGTAATGATATGAGTTTTCAGCTGTAAATAATTATGCTGCCTGCGGGCCATACTTTAATTCTCGGCTGTATCTATAAACAATAATCAAACCAACAGCAGCGGGCTAAAAGTTGGAGATTTGCAGTTTGCAGAGCAGCGGCTGAGGAGCTTATTGGAGCCCTGTGGTGATGCCAGTAGTCAGGGTCACCTTCAGGTGCTCTCTCATCTGTACACCAGAGCGCTAATGCGCAGCTCTATTGATCAGCATGTATGCGTCAACACACACACACACACACACACATGCAGGTACACACAAAACAGACAGATATAAACTCACATTCAATAGCATGGACATAGACATGCATGACACTTCATAAGCACTTCTCGTACTGGGATAGGAGACATATGCTTTGAGCAATGCATGTACAGTTATGTATTCATTTGTTTTAGGGCTTCCCCTATTTAGTTGATTAGTCGACTAATTTGTTTTTTTTGTGGATTTGTGGTGAGTTTTTTATGCTTTCCCAAGAAACTGACGAGCACATCTCTGGTAAACACGAGATTTAGAGGGGTCGTTTTGCATGTTTCTTTGGGGAGGGATTTTGTTCTACAGATCTGGCAATTAAATCATCTTATCGATTAGTTGACACAATCCTATGAGTGTTAATTGAAGAACTTTCTTAAATTGAGGATAGCCCTAATACATATGAATATATGTATTGCAGCATCTGTTGGTTTGTGTAATTGCATTTTTATGATTTAACAAAAAAGAACACTGCTACACTTGGTAAACTGTCAAGTGTATGACTTTAACATTGCTTTTCATAACTGTAAGGCAATGCGTGCTGCAAGTTAAAACGTAACATGCCTAACCTGCCTGTTTACTGAAAAGAGAAAATAAACTTACAATACGAGAGTGAGACTTGACAGCAAACTACTCACTGTCAACCAGGAAGCGATAGCCTGCTGATGTACAGCGACTAAGATGAAGTGCATAATTAAAGAAATGTATTAAAGCCGGCACTGGGAGATTAATTAGGAGAGTGTCAATAGCCTCATCAATATCCGATTAACTAATGACACATGGCCCAATGAGGGCTATTGATCTGCTCCAAGTCTGCTGTGTTAATAGGTTGAAGCCGACATTCGATGGGAGAGCTGACAGGAAACTGCGATGAGAGTTTGGCAGCGTGCAGGACTCAGGGCCCTGAACACAGCAAAGTCAGAAGCGTCCCCTCAGTCATAACCAGTCAAATCACGTGCATTGTGTTCTCACGGGATTTCAATGATTGCTGTGACCACAACTGAACTTATTCGGCGTTGCTAGAATTCCCATCCTCTTAGTGATAATTAAAAGTGACCCCAAAGGATCCCCCTATCTAAAAATAAAAAAATAAAAAGGACTCAATCTAGATTAATGGTGATAGAATGGCCAACATCATAAGTTAGCCCCCTTTATGATAATGATTGTAATGATAATAATGAACACTTGGATGAAGGATGAACAATCCCCTGTCCTGGAGTTGAATCCCTATACAGGTTAATTAGGTAAGATAACATCATTAGCCACTCTCATGCCTGCACAGAGAATTAATTGGATAAAATGGAGATTTAGGTCTATATTTAATCGCATAAACGATCAACGACAGCTTAGCCAGGTAATGGGAGGTCCAAATCGGTGGGCATCTTATTTAGATCACATTTTAGCAGCTTAATGAGCAAAAAAAGACGATCCCAGTGGTTTGTAACATAGGTGGGGATCCACTTCGCATGCACCGTATTGATTCAAATGTGCATGCATTAATGATGTATTATTGTGCCCTGTTGACTTCTGATTGTTTTCATCAATGCGGGATGATCGTGGAGAGATGGTAACATGGGTCAAACAGAACAGAGTTCACACCACCAATCATAAACTTGACATTTAACACAACAATAAATTCATCTTTCAAAATGAGGACTATATATTTCCATTAGGCATGAGCAATCTCTCTTCCTCAGTTGAAAAGGCCACCAATGGCCTGCCTGCTTTGCAGTCATAAATAAAGCCCAGTCTGGCTTGTTTGTTTAGGAGGATGAATTAGGTGTAGTTCATGATCTGGTCTAAGGGGGACGTCAGTGTTAATACGCCTTATGCTAAACATGAGCTGGCCAATCCGCCGGGCCTTCTGAACCTGTTCTTCACAGCAGCAAAGCTTGCTGGGTTGTCTTTGGCTGGGAAATTCGTTTGTCTGCCGTTCACTCTAAATAATGCACAGGGAGGGTGGGGGGAATTGTCATATCCTGCATAATGGATGTTTACAAAGCAGTGTGAGCACTGTATCTCCAGTTTGGGGCAGTTCAGGCACAGAAAGGTGATAAAGCAGCGTGTTTTTACCAGTAATATATCTGGCTGTGGTGAAACAATAAGTGAGCATCTCTTCTGAAGGAAAGCTATGCCACACTCCCCATTAATAATGAAGCCGCTATTAAAACACAAAAGCAGTGACGCCATCTGGGAGATGAGATGGACACAGATGAAACTTAATCTGGGCACAACTCAACGGTTATACTTTTGGTAATGGCATGAATTAGACAGTAGTCAGATATCTCCATTTATATAAAATATGGTATATCTAACAGATACTCAGGTCGAAACACGGGATCTATATGATGAGTTTTATACATTTGGGAGTTGTATGATCTCATTCAGACTGTCTCGTGTGCTTTTAGTTTCAGTGTGTGAAAGTGAACACAAGGCGGATACCTGAGACTACGTGTGTGTGTGTGTGTGTGTGTGTGTGTGTGTGTGTGTGTGTGTGTTGTTAGGGACTGCGTCACCATCACCTTGACGACCGAGGTTCAGCTGACCATGAAGAGGAAGAATTCGGGCCTCACAAGGTAAAACACTGTTTCATTCTTAACAAAATCAACATGCATGTACACAGTTACTAATATAATGTGCTAGTTATTTGATGTCAATTTGGCTTCTAACCCAGTCAGATGAAGTGGCATCCTGAAGAGAAAAGTGTACTTAGAAAGGCATCACCTGTGCAACATACTAATTACTAATTCCCATGGATAAAATGTAAAAGACTCGCATGAGTTCACTCATAAATACTCCTCTGTTGTTCACTTCACAGTGCACTGCTGATAAAAGCATTTGTTAGTGCACTTTAAAGTGCAAAGAGTACATTTAGAGTGAATATGCATGCAAAACGTCTCCGCTGCCCAGTGAAGAAGAAAGAGTTTGCCCTTTGTGTACCCGTATTGTCAGCTGTGTGAACTCTATGTCTTGAGGGAGACCGGCTGTTGTCAAACACTAAGAAAAGGCCTCTGTCTACAAGCAAATAAAATAGTCTCTGGTGCGCGGTGCCCCGTCCCTCTGTGACTATTGAATTACATCCCTTATCCATGTTCGTGGAGAAGAGAAGGAACGTCAGGCAAAGATTTCAGGTCTCACTATGCCATAGAGAAGGGGAAGTGCCTGGTCGAGTGCAACACAGACCCCACTGTCATTCTGGATTAAGGGTCGATTGAGCTTAGCTCACTAGAGGACAGAGGAGATGGTCATTCACAGGGCAGCTGAGGGAGATGGAAAAATAATACTCGCGGGTCAAATGTAGTGGCATATTATTTGCTTTATACCTGTTGTGTGATTTGGGAAGGAGATCACTTGTCTCACAGAAGGCCCAACAGCAGGTGATAAAAAGGAGCTCTTCCACGACTTGTATCGTTATTTTGAAAAACCCTAAAAGCGCTGGTTTATGCAGAAAGCACTTCTAGAAAAAGCCATGTGCAGGCATATTGAGATAACAGCAATCAATTGACAGCAGTTTTGTCTCTCTGCGGTTAAACTCTAACCACAGACGCTTACTCCTCGCATGTTGCTGGGATCAAACGAGGAAACAACTGTGGCGTACACACGGGTCAGAAACAAAGACATTTCAAAGGAAAGCCTGTATTTTGCTCCATGCTGGATGGTGTTGGCAGTGCACTTTTGCATGGGTGTATTGTTTAGTAAGTATGTGAGAGAGCATTTCACACAGCAGTGAACTCAAACATGACTCTCTTTGAATTGGTACTAAGTCCAGCAAGTCCATCACACCGCGTAGGACTTTGGGGGGTTTGTTGCACGTACTGTAACAATTCTGCGAACGACTTTTTGACAGAAGGCCTGAACCTCCTGCTGAAAAGTGAGTCAGACATTTATGTGGTTAACAATGATGTTGGCAATCTCATTGGTTAGGGAGTCAGTATTTGGCAGGAGGCATGCCGTTTTAACAACTAATGTACTTATTTTTCTCACAACATTTTACAGCCGGTATAAAACATACACACACACACACACACACAGAGACACACACACACACATGCTCACACGTCCCTATTAGTATCCCGGAAAAACCAGTGCAGCAAATTAAAAACAGGAATTTAAAGGAAATGCTACAAAGTACCTCTTTATCTAAAAATATTGTCCTTCTTTTGTGTCGCTGGTGATAAGCGCCATTGGACACAAATAGACACAGCTGGAAATATAGCTACGGCGTTTTAGTCTCCACATTTGTATACACAATCAAGTTTCTCCGTGGGCCGCGATAAGGTGCATGGATATCCTGTGGTCTTTGCCTAGTTAATGTGTACGGACCGCACACTGGCTCTGCTTTCACTGAGTTATTACGTCGAGTGTAATTTGAAACAATTACAAAAACACTGGCCCACTTGTTACAACACTCATTTTCCTCTCACATATACAAACCACAGATTCAATAGCTTTACATGTTTTTCAATCACACCCAGTGGAGCAGTGTTCAGTGTGAAAAAGTGTAGCATTTCATCGTAGCCCGCATGGTATGGGATAATCTTTCACATTTTGCCTGGGGTTTGTTTTGCTATTTCAGCAGAAACTTGTGCTAGCCATGTGAATTACCATAGGAAAAAGACGATAAAAATACCGAACGATATTGCATCAGATGTAAATGAATAAACTATTTGAATAATCAGGGCAAATAATTTGTTATCGGTGGTAATAAATGGTGTTTATTGTCCTATATTCTCCAAGATGCATTGCAGAGATAACAGGTTTAAACACACAAGCAGGGTAACGCTGCACGGAAGGGAGGATTTCGTGCTTCACAGTAAGCTATTAAAAGAGCTCTTTTGCTAATTCTAACTCTAATGAAATGAACAAACAATAAGGCACATTTAAAGTGTGGGTTTTATGTCAATACCATATTCTCCTCTCGTGCAGTTCAAATGATTGGAAGTCATAAACCATCAGATTTATCTCCTTTGTTTTGCAGACCTTCTTGCCATTGTTCAGCGAGCAGGCTCAGCCGGTGACGATGGACACCGTGAGCAGTGTGAGTACAGTTTCACTTCTGGTCCCTCTTAGCTTAGCGCTGAGAGGTCAGGCCTTCTATACCTCCATCTCTCTCACCGAAGGTGGTAATGGTGCAGTCTGACCATTGACATTTAGCATTCCTCTGCGCTGCCTCTGGGATCTCAATGGGGGATTGAGGGGTGCAGAGGCCAGAGCCTGCTTCTCAAGGGTAAAAACAAAAAGGCTCTTGAAAATCCCAAGGAGTTCCCATGATCCCAGGAAAGACCTTGATCCGACCTGTGTTAGATTTCCATTCCGAGGATTAGGGCACACAAAAAAAAGTACATATTTGCCTGATATATTTTATCCTTTGCTCTGGATTTCGGACAATGAATTGCAATGATTTCCTTGACTGGCACTGACATGTCTGGCATGGGGATATTTTTATAGTTTTCACAGTTAAGTTCTGCTTTATTTTTCATAATCATTCCGCATTCGTGGTCTTCACTGACATTTTAAGTCAGTGCAGAAGCTTGTTGTGACATTTTATGGTGGAAAGTTTTCAAAGTCATTTTTCAAGGTTCTTTTCCAGTAACATACATAATCTGTTAGCATCAAAGGAGCACACATGCATAAATAATTGACTAATTCACTTAAAGGGGGGGCCAGTGTAGATTAATTAAGCTTGAATACTAATTATGTTTTCTGTCTACACCAACTGACGCGGTTGTTGTTTAATAAGAAACTGTTTGGTGGGTCACAATTACCGTTCACATACAAGGCTGCTCCATAAATTAAGGGTGTCACGTTTTAAGGGTAGAACTGGCTTTGTATGCCTTTGAAACAAAACGCTGACCTTATCTGTCGTGATTTAAATAAAGATGCTTTGTAGATGTTTTCATTATTCCTAGGACATTTTATTGATATGGTCATTTCCATTATGTTGAGAGATAACATTTTTAAAAAAAAAGACTTTATAAAGATGAAAACAAAATCCACTTTTATGTCTATTGATTTAGCAAGGCATTCAGGCTCATCTTTATTATGTCATTTATCATTTTATTACTACCCATTATGACATTTAGTCACGCATATATTTATATTAGGCCGAGATGATTCTATTCCCTTGAACATTAATTCACATTTAAATTCTGATCAATGACACTCCACCGGCAGAATCGTCTGAGAACAAACACTAACCGAGCGTTATAGTTTTTTTTTCCGTTTGAAGGGAGAGACGGAATAAGTGCATCTCTACGTAAAGCTCTTACAACTCCCGTCATGTCCAGAAACACTTAAGTCCTCGACCAGGGTGCGGGTCCAGAAACGGGTCGCTCCGTGGGGACGAGGTTTTGCTGCCTGCGCTCGCCTGGCAGGCCGTGCACAGGGACAGAGGGAGACAGCTCAAAGCTGGGGCCTTGTTTACAGCTGCGTGGGGAAGAAAACAGGCAGACGTAAATGAGGGTTGACGGTTTCATGAAGCACAATTGGTTGATGGCAGATTCAATGTGACTGGGCTGAACTGGGCGATGATCCGTACAGTATGCAAAATTCACTTTCTAGCTGGTCTGTGCCCACCAGCCCCTAGCAGCGAGCGGTCTTCCCCAAGCCCTTCTAGCTATGCCTTTGAATGCAACAAGAACTGAACGAGGCATTGTTGTGCTCAATTCCTTTTGACAACAATCACATTTCTTTTTTTCTTTTTTTTAAAGAGAGAAAGAAAAGTAAGTCATGATTATTATTATTTTTTGACACCAGTTATAAATGATTTTGTTTCTCATGTTGACTGCGAAACAAGCAGTTTGTAACGCGCACAGCGAAGCGAGGGAAGTGTGACGGCTTAAGGGGGCACGCATGGACGCTGTCAGATGACACGAGAATGAACTCAGGGGCGATGGCGTTGTGCTACTGTATATGTATGTTGTAATGTACCCAAATTTCTTGGCACGTGATTGCGGCGCAGCGCCACAAATCTAACATTAATGTGCAATGTCGACAGGGAATTTAAACATAATCATGTTAAACATAAACATGTTAGCTTCCACTGAGTCCGTTTACACTGCTGCTATCCCAGTGGTATTGGACTGCCAATTTTAACCTCTGAAAATCCAGTTTATTTCATGAACATCTATGATCCTATTTTTTTTTTGTTCTTCTCCTTAGGATGGAATTGTTGTTTATCTTTTCAGAAATGCAGCATCTGCATGTTCCATCCGGTTATGGCACATTAAACAACAGTCCGTGTATTACAAGGAGCATGCTGTCAATGTCAGTGGGGTCTAGGGAACGAGATGAGAAGCAGGCATTTTTCTTAGCTCTCTAGACATAGAGGCTCACATGGCGCTGTGTGGATTAGATTTTTAGTGACAATGACCCAAAGCTTTGGGCCTGGGGTGTATGTACTGTACTCATTCTGTGTACTTTCCTTGTGTGTTTACGAGGGTTTTTCTTTTCTCTGTAACTGAACTTAAGGAAAGAATACATTCAGAGTGATCAGAGGACTTATTGGCATTTGCAGGACATGGCGCTAATTTACTGTGCATTGTGAGCAACATGGGCACTGTTAGAAATGAGGCCAAAACACAAACTGTGCCTGGAGGAGAACTAGTATGAACTGATATGAACATTACATAAGCAAAAACAAGAATAAAGAGGACTAAAAAGTAAAACATCTTAATGTAATATTCTTGAAATTTGTTTGTGAGCTTGGAGGTTGAATTCTACATGTGTAAAGGCAGCTATACGTAACACTGTTAAAGAGGAAGATGATATTCTAGATTATTATGTGCGGTAATTAGGGTGATAAACAAAATACATTTGAATGGCCTCAGATAAAACTTAATATGATTTCTCCTTTGATCTCTCCAAAGGGCCTTTAGCCCTAAGGGCAAAAGCAATAATTTACTAAATAAGGAGTGTTATCCTCCTTCATTGTT